>NC_083624.1:22800435-23100435 GCF_963584025.1 Labrus mixtus
GGACATGCCGCATCTACGTGAGGGCCAGCTGCCTGTGGCCCTGAGACATTGCCATTATGCACAACACATGAAAACACAACACACAAACGTGCACAAACACAAGCACAGAGACGACATGTTTAAGTCTGTGGTTTGAATGCGAAGCTGACACAGAAGAGTGCCATAAATGAGGAAATGTTCTTCCAGTTGAAGTGAGAATTAATTCATAAAGAAGCATTTTATATTAGCCATTTAGTTCTAACTGGTTTAAGTTGAATGTCTTTTTCTTGGCCTAATAATAAAATGTAGTTTATAAGGTGTATGTGATTGGTAAATGGATTTGGGCTTGTGTAGCGCTTTTCTAGTATTCTGACTACTCAAAGTGCTTTTACACTACAAGTCACATCTACCCATTCACACACTGAAGGCAGAGGTTGCTGAGTGATTAGTTACCATCAGAAGTAACTAATCCCAATCATACACACTCATACGCTGCTGGGAGCAACTTGGGGTTAAAGTGTCTTCCTACACATCGGACATGTGCCTGCAGGAGCTCGGGATCGTACCCCCAAAACCTTCTGGTTGAGAGATGACCGACTCCACCAACTGAGCCACTGCCACCCAATTGAGTTTGTGAGTTTGCATGTAATCTAACCCTGCATCTCGGTTCTCTTAAAAGCTGCCTCCTCGATCCGGGGCCGATCCTCCTCGGCCGAACAGGAAGTAGTTCTAGACCCGCCATGTTAAGGAGCGTCCCAAAGCTTGTGTAACTCAAAAGGAGGAGAGAGGATCGAGGAGAGAGGAGAGAGATCTGAGGAGCAATGACTGAGGATACACGAGAGCTGACTTTATGGAAGTCTTTTAACTGACAGGCACGCCCCTTGATCGAATATCACTCATTGATTGGACGCTGCAGCGGATCAGACTTCAATGAAATTCATCAACATCAGCGGAGTTTAATAACTGAGAAAAGATGGACATTAAAAAGACACTAAACGGACACATCGGACATTTAAACAGACTGTTAAAATCTGTGTAACATCAGAGTCAGTCTGTGACGCTGTAGAGGAAAGGACGTGTCTCGTGTCTCTATATCGTGTCTCATATTTCCTCGTTCCTCTCTCCTCCGCTTCATTTCTTTGAATCTCTCCATGCATCTCTGGTGGGAGGGACTAAGACGCAAGTGGAGGAGGCAAATTGTAGGACGCTTGGATGCGATTAAGGGAACCGAGATGTACCCTAACTCACACATTTGTGTCCTACCTTCCTTTCACTTGTCCTAAAGGTGAAGTTCAGGGCCGGGAGGTGACAAGTGGACACTAAAGATAATCAAACCAACTCATCTCACACAAACACACGATACCAATCAACCAACAGATGTGTTAACTCAAGTGTGTACTTCAGAAGCTTGTACACTTACACACAAACACTCCAGTGCTTTTAGTGTGTGTGTCTAAACTACATCAGGCAAACTATGTGACAGGGTGTGATGGGACACAAAAGACAGCACACAGCCCCTCTGGCTTGCTTCTGTCGCAAATCATCCCTCTCGATCAAAACTAGGAGATAAGATTTTAAGAGAAAGCACAGGGTCAGGGGCCTCACGTGGCTGTGGGTGTAGTGGGTAGGAGAGACAGACGGAAATGAAGGTCAGGTTCTTCAAATGTACAGCTGCGACCAAACAATCCTTCACGCTGCTTCTGTGCTTCCCTGTGAGCTGATTTCAAAGAACAAAGTTTGTAAAGAGTACATGTGCGTTCTGAAACTCAATTACTTTTCATAAAAGAAAAGGGAAATAAATGGCTGTCCCTGAATACACATCTGAAGCTTCAAATAAAATGTTAAAAAAAAGCAACAACATGTTCATGAACTGCAAACGAACACGCAGTCAATTAGCATGCGATATCCTGCAGATCTGGGCTAAAACGAGTTTTAACCAGTTTTACCCTTTGAGTCCGAACACGAGACAAAATCAATAGAACGGCTGAAAGGCACGCTTTGTTTGCTAATACAATAATTAATCATTGTCTGAGATGACCACAGGGAACGTCTGCAGCTCCAAGTCATTCGGTTTGTGGTGAGTGATGCAATACTCTGGCCTTGACTTCTTTTCTTCACAGGTCCCAAAAATGGAAAACAGCAAATTAACCCTTTCAGCCACTTGACATGTAACTGGTAAATGTTTGTATTGCTTAGAGTGTTTTCATGGATTTGTTTGCTGGAGGGAAAGTACCTAAAGTAAAAGCATCCTCATTCTTTGGTATAGTTGTCATTAAAGGATAAGGTTCATATTTGTTGCCACTGTTTCAAACAATATAAAAAAAAGGATTCAATTATAACAGGTTTCTCTTGTTGTAATCACCCCCCTCATTTATACGGGGTAACTAAGGGATATTTGAACTAATGCATAACTTATGTGCCTTGAGGTTTTTATCTGAAACCACAGTTTCCCTCTTATTGTTACTTTCTGTCCTGTGCAGCTCAAGGGGAATACTGTGAACTTTGAAATAACTCAAACCAGGTTTATTTAAATTAAGACCAAACCTTGTATTGATTTACATTTACAATCTCTTAAAGTTAGTTGTTTAATATGAACTGTTCACTTGCTGTTCTCTGTCATGTTATCACTCCTTGGTGTGGCTCTGTAGCTTATACAGTACCTTTCATTGAACTTTGCTGTGGTGGTGGAATTATGTCTCTATGTTCTCTTTTTGTGATTAGTGCTCCTCTTTAACAACTATGTAGAAATAAACATGTTGAAAAAGTCTGCTCAATTTGTTGGAATGATATACAGTATATGAATCAAATGGAACCTTAAAGAGGACATATTAGACCCCCTTTTCCACCTTTTCAAACAGTCCCCTGTGGTCTAAATGAAACGTCTGTGCTGTCCTTTGGTCAAAATTTATCATGAATCAAGCACCAGAGGAGGTTTTTGACCCTGTATGAACCAGCTCTCTCAGAAAACTCTGTTTTGGTGTGTGTGTCTCTTTAAATGTAATCAGCCCCCCCTGAGTTTTCCCAGTAGACATCGCTCCTTTGGTAGCGAGACTACAAATGGCAGACCTGCGTAAAAGTTTTTGCTCTAGGCTGGTGGGGGAGTTCATGGGTGCAGATATCAGGGGAGGGGAGGGGATATTTTGATTACCAGAATCCCACTGTGATGTCACAAGGAGAGCACATTTTCTGTGCAGACCACAAACAAGGGACTGGATGGGTTTATTTCACATTTTGTGGGTCGTTAGACACTCAGGTTACCCAAAGATATGTTCAAAAACACTGTTAAAATTGATTTTTCATAATACGTCCCCTTTAAGTTTCCCTCAGGCTATTTGTCAACAGGGGTTTTCTTACCGGACCATTGCAGATCAAAGAGTTATTGTCAGCTCGTTCACACTGGGCATCACACTCCACACACACTGACCCATTGGCATACTCTCGAATATCCCTAAGAGCAAAGTGGGAGAAAGGTGGAAGAAGAAGAAAGGGATTAAGGTGGGAGGGGTACAGAGAGGGAAACAGGGATGAGAGAAGAGAAGAAGGGGCAACAACAGGTTATTTTCAAAGTAGAGTCATAGCATGTATATGTTTTAACAGTCAATATGGGTGCTAACTATTACAGAGTATATCAGTATTCATTCACTAACTGCACTCCAATTATAATCTAATATAAATCAACACATTTATCAGCCAGTAAATAAAGCGGCTTTGACAAAACATTAGGGTGAAAAACACATGATCACACCAAATGGCTTGTAAAATAGATGTTTGTCTTATATTATAATGTTTTCATTAGTTGCTAATAAGCTTGAGTTAAACAATAACAAATCAAGAGGAAAAGTTAATTAAAAACTACAAACAAGTTAAACTTTTTTCAGAGTGTACTGAAAATGAAGAAAGATTTACAAAATACAACTATTTTTTATTGTGAAATCACATTATGACTTCACGCATTTGAGTTCTGTTTTTTCAAAATCACATTAGATCTTTGTGTATTCAGCAGAGAAAAAAAAACATCTTGTTTCTGACAAGACACAATCGTAAATTATCTTTTACTATCAATATAGTCTGAATCAATTCAGAGGTCAGGATGCCATTTCGGATGTAAAGAAGACTGATGAAAGGATTGAGAGGAATGGAAGAATTATTAATAGTGCTCATATCTGCCAATTTCAATCTGCTATATGAGCATTGTTTGTTACAGTGTTTATAAATGATGTAAAGGTCACTGGATGTTGTCATTAGAAACACTCTCAGACATACTTACACACACAGACACACACACACACACACACACACACACACACACACACACACACACACACACACACACACACACACACACACACACACACACACACACACACACACACACACACACACACACACACACTCCTGTTGCACCCACAAGCATTGCAGCTAATTAGCTAACCGCAACACTGATACCATCACGCGGGAGGTCGACACAGTTTAAAGGTGCAGCAGTACCTGCGAGGGTAGCAGCATTTTCAAAAATCAATTAAATTAAGTGCCTTGTTATTCAATTTCTGCAATCCCCTTATAATAGTAGAACACCAGAGTGGCCTGGAAAAGTCATTAAATCTGACCACAGAGCGGCTGAGTTGGCGCTTTGCCTTTGTCACGGCAAGACAAGGAGAATGAATTTCAGGTTCTTCTCTTTTGGTCAGTGAGGGAAAACAGAATGTTCAATCTCAGCAATAAAAAAAAAAAAAGTGTCATTGGCCCAGTGGGATCTAAATCAAATTAGTATTAATTATGCTTCATCTGGCCTTCATAAAACCTTCCAGGAGGTGGGGGAGGTGAGGCTTTGTCTGGGTGAGTGCTGGTTGAAATAATAACAAGTGTAGCTGGAAGACATCACTGATGCTAAAGACTCCACAGTCCTGATGTATACTGCTTTTTTTCTATATGCAGGAAAAATATCTAACAGGTTAATCATTTTAATTTGCAGCTACTAAAAAAAACCTTTATATGGATTTGAAGCAGGGTAAAAATTCATTGCTAACAGCGTTTTTAATATATTTACTAACGCCAAAGCTGCATGTTCACTCCAACAAATATTGCAGTATGCCGGTAGTCAGCACTGCAGTACAGTTCAATTTAACGTAATATTATTCCTTATCCAAACTCTGTCCTATTCTATTCAGTTTATTAATATATCTTTCTTTTTCAATTGACAGTCATGAGTCAATATGGGACATGACAGCTTGTAAGCGTTAGCATCGGAGTTCACGTTTGCATTATTGGTGGCTAGGGGAAAGGATTATTTTCCCCCACGGGAGGCCCCGCCCCCAACTATGACGTGACGCCGGCTGTATCTATACTTACAGAAAGTATTGCATAATCAGTCTTTTGTTAGAAACACATGTCATAAAATAAGTTCTGCCCATTTTCATTGGATCCTTAGAGAAGATGGATTTGCTTGAATTCAACTGCTAGACTATTTCACACGAAATCAAACAACAGGGTAACTTGGAGAAAAAAAACAAAACAGTAAAGAATTGGAGGAATAGGGTCAGGTGTTGCATTCAAAGAGGCTCTACATATTTGGCAGACAACCATGCTGGTGGTTCCGGTGACGCTCACAGTGTTGGAGGTGCTCATGTGCAGGTGGACAGGTAGGCAGGGCGTGGCCCCGTGCGCAAGCAGTGACTGTGACACGCAGTGACACGCCTAGCCCCCCTGCCCTAACAGCACCCTCTGGTCCTCCTCATATCTCTCCGCTGCAGCCACCGAAGAAGTTTGGATAAATGAGTCTCAAAAGTGAACTTAAAAGCATCTTTCAAAACGGTTCTGCATGGCAAAAAAAAAAAATAATAATCTAAATTGTTATTAATTAAACCCACCAGGGAAGCAGGTCTTGTCACCTCCTATTCTGAGGTAGATGTTATCACTCTATACTCTGCTTTAAAATCAAGGGACCCCTGTTGTTTGGAAACTCTGCAGGGGTGCCTTTTAAACTGAGAGTTAACACTTCAGCTCAAATTGTTATTTTCACCTCTGGCACTGAAATATTATGCATTAGGAAAAAAAAGAAGCTGAACTTGAAAGCTGTTACAAAGAGCCTAGGGATGTTGAACTTTTGATGAGCAGGTTGTGCAGCAGGTCTTCTTATTGGACAGGATTGCTTAAAAAGGTTCTTAAAATGAGTCGTTAGAGCCGGTAGGATAAGCTGATTCATGTATCAATACACTTCCTTGATTTGGAACATGTTTACCTGATGTTTTATGCTCCTGAAACTTATCAAAAATGCTTCTGCATGTTCTTTTTTTCCCCTAAACGAGCAACTCATTGTGATCCGTCTTGAACTGGTAACCTGTAGTTGTTGTCGTAGGAAAGTATTTTACAGTGATAACTTGAAAATCACAGTTACAAAAGAAGACCCAGGATATAAAATCTCTCAGTTTCAGTCTGATTATTGCGTCTTGCTTTTTATCTAAGACCTAGGATTGATCTGAAATGACATTATCCCTAAAGACCCTTTACTGTAACAGCTGCACAAACTAGATACATTGCACATCCTGAAAGGAAGAATGTGTGACTGTTTGATCCAGTAGATGTCGCCCTTGAGCACCACAATGAAACCAAAACAAACTGCTGTTTGGCGACACCTCCGCCATATTGGAGCCTCTGCTCTTCTCCAGCGACACACCTCCAACCCCCGTCCCCTCGCATTCGCATGAAGGAGTAAGGCGCAAGCGACGAAAAAAAAATGGCCTGCATTGTTGTGTTAGCGAGCTTATGTTAGCACAATTGAGTTAGCTCGTAGCTTCACATTGCATAGAAATTGTTACAGATGACTGTGAACTAACAACGCTTGACATCAAAATCAAGAGTGAGTATTCTCATCCATGTAAACCTGATGTAAACACCGCTCTGATGGGACTCGTGATTCTCACTCATTGTGGAAAGATATGACTCAGAGGGACATTTACAGAGGATATACATATGTGTATGTGTAAAATATCACACATTCTTCCTTTACATAAGTTTCTGTATTTTTTTGTTTTGTTTCAAGTTTATTATAGTGTCATCTGGGTTTGATGAGATGTATAGAGTTTGTAACCTCATCCATCCACTATGACTGGTTACCATAGAGACGGGATGGACACTTTCCACTACTCCAAGTGTACACTGTATGTCCAAGGTCTGCTTGGACCATATGGTACATTGTGATGCTGAGGCAATGGGGGGGGGGGGGGGGGGGGGGGGCATCAAAAATAGTAAAGAACAGAATGAATAACTGAAGGCTGGATGAACTTGTCCAAAGTAAGAGTGCATGCAGCTCGACTGTGATCTTTGTCAGCTCTTTTTCATTTTCTTTCTCTATTTGTAAATGAACCTTGCTCTCTGAATGATGAACCATGTGTTATCAGCAGAGGTAGAGAAAAGAGTTGGCAAGTATAGAAGCTGCACATTATCAAAGAGGGGGGGCAGGATGAATAGTTCCTCATTTTTGATTCTTCTCATTTTTGATTAAACCTCAGTGTCTCCTGAAAGGTGTGCCAGTATCATCCAAAGCAAAGCCACTGTATTCCAGATATTCAAAGTTCAGACTGTTAAGACTGACCTGAAATATAAACCAGAAATGTGGCAAGTCTTCTTCACCAATCTTCATTTTATCACTTTGGGTAAGTAAGTCAGTTTGAGTTTGAATTAAAGTTTTATCACAACCTCGAGATGGCACAATGAACAAGAATGCGACCTTTGTGATGAAGAGCTTTGTTTTATTTATTGGGCGTTAAAAGGGAAAAAGAGGACAGACGCAAGTTTTCTAAAGTAAAAGGAAAATCCAAAACTTTTTAATACCAGTGGGACCTGGTGACATTTTGAAAAACACAATTATTATTGTTCGGGGTCCCAGCTGTCATTGGGCGAGGAGGCTCCACCCTGGGCTTGTCACCAGTCAATCACAGGGCTGACAAAACAGAGACAAACCTAACTAGCATTTCTTTGGTACTGTGGGAGGAAGTCGGAGTACCCGGTGAGAACCAACTCATGCTCTGGGAGAACATGCAACTCCACAGCGAAAGACCCTGCCCGGTGATCTGAACCAGGAACCTTCTTGCTATGAGGTGATAGTGCTAAACACTGTTTCACCCAGCAGCTATTTTTTCTCTATCTTTTTCATGGATAAAGATAGAAACTTACAACTAGTTGCTGCATCTAACCAAGCTCATATAATCCCCTGGTTAGGATGATGGGGACACTGTGTTTATGTATTGGAGTGTATGTGTGCATGCTCCTGCATAACTCACCCTTCATAAAGGTTACACATATCCACGCAGGTTCTTCCCCGGCTATAGTATCTGCATGAGAGGCACTGGTCTGGGCCAGGACCCCAACACCCCGCGTCTGAACACAGTGGGTCACACACCATGCGATGCTTAGCTGCTCAATAAACACAAAGAAAAACAGAGAACAAGCACAGAATTACAATCATGTAGAATGGAGGTTTGCTCTGATGACTCAGTGCAGGTGCAGATATTAAACCCACATTTCCCTTAATTAGCCGGTTATGAAATTAGCTGAAATAGTCCAATTATTTATGGAAGAGACAGAGCTGGATGTTACTAAGGCCCGGGCAATTTGCAGGGGTTCATCTCTGCATTAAATTTCCCCGCCTCCACGGAGCAGCTGTTAATTTGCAGTGGTCTATAAAAGGCGTTTTTGTGGGGTTGAGTTTCCTAAACAACGGTTGGATTAATTGCCACAAGACAGAGGAGGAGGTGTGAGCCTCAAAGACGAAACAAAACGTATTGAACAGTCACACAATAATTAGCCCTGGGGACGAACTGCAAGACAACCTAGTTCCTCCCACAGATTGCTCCCACTCAAGCCAGGCAAGAGTTTTTAAGACATTACGTTTATTGGCTCATTGCAGTTGCGTTTATATAGTACGGTTTGTTCTGTATCTGGAATAAAGTCTGTTTTTGTGTTTCCTTTGCATAGACAGAATTTTGTGTGGTCGGTTTCACTGCGGAGCTAGAAAAGGAGGGGGCTGTGTGGTTTCATTATAAAAAATGCTGAGTCAACAGTGACAGTGCACTTGTGGGAAACAGAAAGCCCCTGCACCTGCTTGCAGACTTGTTGATTTAACTTCGACCTGAAGGAGAGAAGGAGTAAAATAAACCTCGGCAATTTTTGGGTCTTTTATTTTGGCGAGTTTGAGCCGATCACTGCCTTTTAAATCCTCTTATGGCACAACTCAAAAGGCTGAAATATATTGATTATGGATATAATAAGTCAAGATTTTCTATATGGGGCGCAGATGGCCCAACAGTTAGGTTGAGCCCCATGTACTGAGTCTGGGTTTTGTTCGGACCTGTGGCTCCTTTCCCGCATGTCATTCCCCACTCTCTCTCTTGATTTCCTACACTATCCAATAAAGGTCAAAAGCCCCCCTAAGACTAATGAACAGTACAAACATGTTTTTTATTGTTAGTTTTTTGGAGTCATTCAAAGCCATAAAAAGCCAGTGATTACAAAGACACAGGCATGGAAAGTGTGGGTTGGTACAATTGGTACAATGCCCCTTTTCTTCCGGCCCATTTACAGTGAGAAATCTGTATTCTGCTCTCTCTCTCTCTTCTCATATTAAAGCAGTATACCTGCTCAGGCCATTACATCCACTCTGTTCTCTTCTTGTGTGTGGATCTGTTATCTCTCCCTCTCTCTCTTGCACGTTGTTCCCCTTTAAGCCCTCTGTTGTACAAAGGTTGCTACATCTGAGACTAATACAGTGGCGAATTCAGAGTGTTGAAGTAGCGCAGTGACAAAACTGTGGATCGTCCCATCTGCATCCGACGTGATCTTTACAGAGATTCTTTTTTTTTATTCTCCCTCCAATAGCAACTGTCAGTTTTTCTGAGGGCCTGGCCACATGTACGCCAGGGGCTACCTCAGTGTCAGCCATAACCCACGCTCAAGAGTTAGACAGATGTATGCAGATACATGGGCGGGAAAAAAATCAAGTGTTTCCTTTAAGGGCAGAGGATGAAAGCATTCCCTTTCACAAGAGACAGAACCACCACTGTTGGGCTTCCAGTGCCTTAGGTAAACTGACCAGGCAGAGGGAAAAGACGATGAGAAGGAGGAATGATGGGAAATGAAAAGAAAAAAACAAGGGGGCAGGAGAGGTTGGATGCGTTTCAACTACATAGCAATCGTAAGATCAAAACAATACCGACTTCAGATGTTTCTGACATGGCCGGAAAACAAAAGCCCTTGGGGCTCGAGCCTATGGGGTGCCCTGTTGAGTCCCCTGGGTGTCAGGAAGAGAGGCTATGATAATGATTATGATTGGGACTCGTTACTCGAAAGGAGGAAGGAGAAAAACAAATTGAAAAAGAGGGAGAAAGAAAGAGGTGAAACATGTCTGTCAAATTAAAGAAAGCGAAAGCAAAAAAAAAAACCAATAGGACATGAAACATTTCAGACCAAAGAAATACCTGTCAGAGAACTTGAATGGTGTTAAAGAATAAAGAGTAGTGGGGAGAGGTTTTTCTGAAACTCAACTCTTGCATTAGTTTGCTGCATCTCTTTCTTCTCCATCAAAGGCTGCATTGAACGCAGGGCAGGCCATTGAAGATGCTAAATAGTATATGCAGCTGAGGAAATCATCCTCACCAGTGTGCTACACAGTATTACATAAAGTGTGTGATAACTTTGGCGGTAAGGGTAAAACCTAAAGTATGTGAAGCTTGAAGGATCCTTCCCAAATACTAACATCAACTGATGATTTTGAGATGACTTGAGCCACCCAAAATGTCTGCGGTACTTCAGGACTTGAGCTTGTTGAGCGCTTTTCTAGTCCTGTGACTACTCAAAGTGCTTTTAGAACACAGGTCACACATACACTTTAAAACTGATCGCAGAGGCTGCTATGTAAAGTCAGGATTAACTAATCCATCCACACACATTCATACGCCTCCCAAGCAGCAGGAGCACCTTTCGGGTTAAGTGTCTTGCCAGGGGACACATTGGAAGCGTAGCTGCAGGAGCTGGGGATTGAACCCCCTACCTTAGAGAAGACCAACTCCACCACTGAGCTACAGTCGCCCTCTGCACTGCACAGGGATAAAAATCAACCATGAATATTATATTTTTAGCCTTTTTGGCATCATCACCAGCACCTTAAATTTAAAACTATCTCCGTACAACAACTGCTGTGCCGTTCTAGATTAATGTTTCAGTGTATCTTCATAGAATAGACCTTTTTTTAATATAATGTACGGTTTAATAAATAAAAGGGAGAGGGGTGTTGTTAAATGTGACAGATGTCACATGTCTTGTAAGCTACTGGATGCGTGAATTTCTCTCAGAATCAATAGTATCCAATTACTTATCTACATTACGTACACACCCAGCTACCTTCCAACCATCTTACCTACTGTACATCTCTCTGATTGAATATGATGCAGACACTATAACCTCTGCATTTGCACACTTTTTACATTGGAACTGGACTTCATTAGCTTCCTGGAGATGTTGTATTTCCTTCAAAAAATTTACTCATATTTGAGCCAAATACCACCAACTTGTTTGTCAGTTATAAAGAGCACCCTGAGACATTTTGGGAAAGCACAGGTGCTCTTTACATAATCAATGATGGCTCTGATCTATGAGAGGTAACAGAAGGAAAATATCAGAAAATTGATCATAACTTGTTACCAAGAAAATCATTTTTGAATGATCAGCAATGACAATGACAACAATGCAGCAGCCCGTATCCTCCTTCTAAGTTTTGATTCTGGTGTGGAATGGTTTGTTTTTGTTTTGACCAGAGAAAAATGCGGTTTTAAGGCACCCCCCTCAAAAATGGATGTTTTGGATGCCCCTCGGTTTGCCAGGTAACTGGTTCAGATATAACTGATTCTACCTTATCTCAAAAGCCTCAGAATTCTTCTAATAAGCAACATGACCAGAAACGCTGTAAAACTAATATTTGAAATGCTTTTGCAAAATGAATAGAGGTTAAAAGACAAAAACATTTCAAACTCGACGCAGAGCTGGTTAAACACTGAAGCTTCCGTGTCCGGGACATGGTAACCTGGATGCACATTGACTGTAGGGAGAAGGGGGCGGGGGGGAGGCGGCTCTCTCCAATGTTTTGAATTTGGTCTGCAGTACCCATTTTAAACGCTACTTGTCAGAG
Source organism: Labrus mixtus (assembly GCF_963584025.1). Taxonomy (NCBI): domain Eukaryota; kingdom Metazoa; phylum Chordata; class Actinopteri; order Labriformes; family Labridae; genus Labrus; species Labrus mixtus. The sequence continues at coordinate 22,812,593 of NC_083624.1, forward strand.
TTACATATTGCTTCTTCAAACATGCAGCCAAGCTAGCAGACGAGTCTGTGTGTAGTAATTCTTCTGCCTGAGTTTAGTCAAATCTTAAACTGAGGGAATCACCTGTGCTTATTTAAAAAGCCAGTGCTGTCCATGACCCTAAAGACATTACTCAGACAGGCAAAGTTATGAAACAAGCTGTTCTTGTGCTTCAAAATGATCACCACAATTGCATTGATGGCTCTAATAACAGCTCATTTTCTTTCTCAAGACTTGACCTTTTGAAGAAATGTGTGAAGAAAACAAAACACTTTTCTCTCTCTCACATTTTACCCCGAGGCCTGTACTGTAAAAATGTCGTTAGAAAACACTGACATTTTATTGCTAATGAGCCACGGCTCTACAGTATGTTTTGCTGCCTATAAATTGCTCTGGGACTCCCTCTTGTCAAAGACTTGTCCCTGTAAAGTTCCAGTTGTTTTCTGATACGATACTTTTGACCGAGCAGACAAACAGATTCTTTACATGTCTGTTGTTTCTGCATATTAATGCTTAACTTTTCCAGATACTGACTCAATGTAGAGTGCTATGTATAACATTTAAGCTTTCACTACAACTCAATAAAGCCATGAGGTAATACTGTTTTTATTTCAAGGCTTTGGTTCAGTTCTAGCTGTCAAATTATAGCGCATGGAAGTGAGACTGAGCTGCGTCAGGGTACTTCTGAAGAAGATTCATCCAAAGTAGAACCAGGCTGACTCGCGCAATCAATCTGACGACAATCCTAACAAGTTTAAGACAGAATGTGAAATGAACGGAATAACCAAAAACACTTAACTCCAGATTAAACATGTACAGTGAGGTTCCTTTTTCTTCTACACACATTTTTGTTTTCCATTCAAAACCAATTCAGTTCAGTGTTTCAGTGGTAGACCAAGTGTCCTAAATTTAAAAAAAAAAAAAAAAAAACTCCATCAGCCATTACAGTGCCTTCAGTTGAAAATAACTAACTTTTTAGAACACGCTTTATTGTCACTGCACAACAACAATGGTGGAGTGAAACTAAGAGCTTGTATACCCAGACTTGTTTTTTTCAAAGTTATAGTTTCCTGGTCGAGAGCTGCTGCTCTTGCTTGGACACTATTCTTTTTATTGATTTACTTTTTCATTTTATACTTCTTTTGAAGAGAAAAAAAAAAACAAGTATATAAAGCAATATGAAAAACATTTATAGGGTCACTCTACCAACTTGAGCTAATGTCAGAGGTCTCTCAACCAGAAGGTTGGTGGTTTGAACCCCAGCTCCTTCAGCCACATGTCCAATTTGTCTTTGGGCAAGACCCTTAACCCAAAGTTGCTTCTGCTGCTTTGTCAGTGACTTATGAATATGTATGAATGGGATTTGTTACTTCTGATGGCTACTTGACATAGCAACCTCTGCCATCAGTTTGTGAATGTGTGTGAATGGGTAGGTTTGACATGCAGTGTAAAAGCTCTTTGAGTTGTCAGAAGCACTATACAAGCTCAAGTCCATTTACTACCAAGGGAAGTCAAAGTGACATGAGACAACATTCGTAACCTAGCTACAGTAAGCAACAATGAGGGGAGCTCTGAAATTGAAGGGCCTGCCAGTGCAAAAAAACACTGTCAGTGGACACAGGCCCAAATGTGTGGCCTACTTATTTGAGACAAACATGACATGTTTTGAACTTCAAGATCTTAAAAGGATTTTGAAATGTGCACACAATCAGTGCAGAAGATGGTTTCTATTAAACTTGTGCTATCTGTATAAATGAGGTTTTATTTTAGTTTAAAAATTACATTTTGATTTCATTGCAACTACACAAACAAATACATACACACACATTAAAAATATGAATAAAAGGGTACATGCAGACCCATTGTCCTCTGTCTTTGTGGCCCTGTAAGGAAGCAGTCCTGCCCTTTTCCAGTCCCTGCTAGGCTCAGTCAAGTGTTGATGCACACACATACACACTCTGATGCACACATGCAGAGCTGTGTCAAGGAGAGCAGTGTGTGACTTTTGAGTCTCACCCAAAGTCTTCAAAGTCACTGAGAGATAGTGTGTGTGTGTGTGTGTGTGTGTGTGTGTGTGTATGCCCGACACTAAGAAACTGCCCAGGGGAAAGGAGCACATGAACAGTGAAAAGGGGCCAACTCAATAATGCAAATACTGGCTCATTAATGAACATTATACATAAATGAATAATGTCCTAACACTTGTGGCAGTAATATAATAAAAGCACTTCCATTTTTAGAGACGCAATTTTTGTCTCCTCATGTCAGAGATCTGCCTCATTTAATTTGGCCAAACCTTTCCCTTCTGTGAATGATGCTCTTGGTTAATTAGACTGATCATGGGGTTATTGTTTTTAGTTTTAGAAGTTAGTGGTATTATCTTTCTGCTCATTCAGTAGAAAAATAAAAATAGAAATGAGAATGTTTGCTGTCTGTTTCAGAGGCACGATGAAGTGATGAAACCTGTTAGTCTCAGTCGGAAAAGTGTGCATCAAATTGCTGACTTTGTTTTGAAGCCTGAGCATTGATCCAACAGTTTAATAGTTTTTTTTGTCTAAGGTGGAATTTGTATCAGGTCAGGGATCCAACTGTTTTTCAAACTATGAGTGTCGGAGCCTTTTCTTTAATGCCACATCCCCAAACATTTTTCAAACCCTTCTTTTTTTTTGAGAAACTTTTGAAATGGAAGAAAAGGGGAAACTCTCTGTGGTGCCTGGAGCTGCACCACTGATGTTTAAAATATGACTCAAATACAAAATACACCGCAGCTCATAAGAGCATAGCAGAACCATTAAATAACAGCACACTACTGTATTCAGTGTCACCAAAATGTCTCAAAGTTGGTCACATGATACTCCAGATAAGAGCTTAAGAAGATGGTTTCATGCATCATTTTGCTCTTAGTAGCAGGAGTTGCGAATCCCATTACTTATTGCGTGAACTTTTGACTTAGGGTTAAACGTTGCAGCTGTTACCAGTATGATGCCTCCATTAAATGGGGATAAAAGTGAGGACGCCTCTTTATGGTAATTTGGGCACTAAAAACGATCAGGGCCAGGTTTGGCAGGGTCTGTTGAGCCATTAAATATGCTCATTAGTTTGTGATTACTGCACTGTTGCATGAATCTATAGTTTTCTCTTTTTTTTTTAAGTTCCTGAATGAGAATTCATCAATGACTGTTAAGTGCTAGAGTTTGTTTTTCTTTGTAACATTTTATCAACCTTTTTACATATTCATAGACCACGTTTCGGTCTAAACTGAATACAACAAAAACTTCATATTATGATGAGGTGGTAGGCATGGCAAGGTCGCTCCATTTCTGCCTTCAAGGATGGTGATGTTGTAATGATACGATAGTGTTGTGTTAATAGGCAGGTTTGTAATGATAGTTGTTTGAATTTTCAAAACTAATGCTTCATGTTAAGTGGACTTTTAATATGGGAACTTTCAACTGGTGTTTTGGGTTCATACAGATGCTTTTCATATATAATATTTTTTTAAAGTCATAAGTGAATAACAAAACCATCAAAATCAGACTGGGGACGCTGCAAGGCCGAGTTGTTTAGATGGATTTTCATTCATGTTTTAATACAGGAACGCGCTAGATGATAGTTTTAGTGTAAGTGTTAAATAAAGGTTTGGGGTTTGGACTTACAGCAGCCCTGCGGGCTTCTGTTGTTGCGGATGAGAACCTTCTGGTTTGCGGCGCGGAACAGTCGCGTCCAGTTGACGGTGTTGTAGTAGCAGAGCTGGCTGTTCTCAGCGATGTGGACATTCCCAGCGCTGATCTCTCTCAGGGACTGGAGCTGCAGTGATGAGATGCCCTGCTGCTTTAACACCAACAGAGAGATCCCACTGAGGGGTGAGAGAACAGGTGGAGGTGAGAGGAAGGGAAGGCCAGACGGGGGGGGGGGAAGATGGAGAAGAAGGGAGAGGAGAGCAGGGGGAGATGAAGAGATGCATTTACTTCAAAGTTTTGATGCATAAGTCAGGTTTTCTCTGCAAATCTGAACTTTTTATGTTATCTTGACACCTAATTATGAAGCATGCATTTGCACAACAACAATTGTATCTACTACAAATAGCACTGTGTAGATGTACCTTGGAAATATTTATTATTAGTGTAAATGTATTACACTTTTATTTATTCTTGTGTGAATGCTTCACGTTTAGAGATTATATTAAGAGACTTTTATTTTAAAATATTAATTTGAAAGTGCATTTATTTTCAGTTTCTGTTTCAACACATTTTTCTCTGTTTTCTCGTCGTCTGTCTTTGACAATGGTGCAAAAGTCATTGATTGTTGCTCTTACTGCTGTGAGATTCATTTGACACAATCTCTCCTCAGTTTGTATGATTTGTTGTGTTCTGCTAAAATGAAGCCTGTAAGGGTTTTATTTCCCAAACGTTACACAGGCTGCTGTGGGCCGTAGCCAACGCCAAAATAACAAACCTACAGTCTGTCTATGAGTAACGGTACTTGCGGTTAGCTACTGCTAACACACAAAACTTGCACTACAGAATATAATGCACACACACATGTTCACACACACCCAACTCTTCCTCAGGCTCTCCACCAATCACACACGTCAACCTGCATGCACTGCCACAGGCACTTGGAGTAACTGATAGGTTTACGACCTCTCAGAACACAGCTGTCAATCTAACACATTCACTGACTTTAGAGAGAACTCACTAACTTTCATAACAGTCCTTATCTTAACTAACACAACACAAATAAGCAATCTGATCCGTTACAAAATGACACTGAGTGGCTGATGTTATAATACTGTTGTAATGGAAGTAACACTTAAACTACTTTTTAGACTTTTTACATTCATCAAGAAAAGATGCATATATACGGAAGAGGATTAGGGCCACTTAAAAATTGTTATGGGGGGGTATCTGACTTTTTTTTTTTAAGAATTCTGACTTTAATCTCAGAATACTTAGCAAAAAGTCAGAACCCACTTTTTTTTTTCCAGTGGCCTAAATACTCTTGCAAATCTATTGCTTTTAGTTATATTGAGGCAAAATCTCTCATTTGATTGGTTGAGTAGTATGGGTGATGATTGCTACCATAAAGGCAAGAAAAGCAGCCGCATTTAAAAGAGACTATAGTTCAAAAGCATTAAAAGTTGCACTATTTAAAATGAAAATGTGGCCATATAGCATAATTCTAGTGTTATATTATGCAGGCCTTGACCTGGCCATAATAGGAGGTCCTGCACCTTATTGACTATTGGTTATTATTTGAGGATTTACAGTAAATTATATGAATTGAATTAATATCACGAGTGGTTGGATAACAAAAGTAACATAGCAGCAGACATATAGCCCATGGATTAAAATAATCTGTGTATATTCACACAGATTGCATCGCAAAATCCAACTTGAATATTCTAATGTTAAAACAACCCCACAGGAGACAGACTATCAGGAGATAAAGGCTCCCAATTATCTTCAACATGGTATTATTTGTGTCAAATAAATGCTCTGCTGTGTAATACAACATAATGATCTAAACCTTCAATTTTCTATTGTGTAAAACTTGAATGAATACAATGTAATTCTCAGTATCTACCTCTCATAGTTGTCACATTTTCTACACATAATCTACTGCAGCAACGTGACTTAATCTATTCTCTCTTTTTTTTTTAAATCATACATTAAAGCCTACGCTCACCCTTCCCCATATGTCCCGCTTGCACAGTTTAAAAAATGACAGGAGGCCAGTGGGGTGTCAGAGCCATCAGGTAGATGGGGTACAATGCAGGATCAAGCACAGGATAAGGGAAGGTGGCAGGCTGTAATTTGTATGGCAGCCTGCTGTTTCCATCTGCAGGTGCATGACACACAAGTGCCTTCACACACACACACACACACACACACACACACACACACACACACACACACACACACACACACACACACACACACACACACACACACACACACACACACACACACACACACACACACACACACACACACACACACACACACACACTCCCTCATGCATACACAGACACACGGCATCCAACTCACACGGCATCCACACTGCATCCACCTCCAAAGACACACACTTTGTTTCCTTCTAAATGTCAGAGCAAGTTTTTAGAGTGCCTTTGGAGAAAACACAAAAAAAATGTAATGATAAATAATTACGCACGAGCTGGGTTAGAAAAAGTTACCGTCTTAAATGTCACAACAAAACCAACGTTAAAATCTGTTTTAGTAGCAGCAGGTTCTTCTAGCTAATGTCAGACAGAAATAAATAATTACACGTACACTGGAGGCACAACAACCAATCCACATGTACTTTTAATATGCATGTTTAAAAGTTTATATTTAAAACCAAAACGTTCTACCTTTTTAACCAATACCCTTTTAAGCTTTACTCCCGTCAATCTTATATGTTGTAGAGTTAACATTTATTAAAGTGTCAGGGTAAGTCACACTCCCTGCCCAACCATATCGCCCTATGCTGTTAATATATGCATTCAATTAAAAATAAAATACCTGGAAAACACACTGTATGTAAATAAAACCTTTGAATGCTTTGACTGTTCATGTTTGTCGGTTAGGGTTATCTTTGAGTTTATTTTTAACACAAGGAGCACATGTACAGTATATTTAAAGTATCCAGTAGAGTTTTGGGGGCTCTGGTTATGCTCAGGTTTCCTATTAGTGGGTCCCCTTATTGTTTGTCTCATGCACAATCATATACACTCATGCTTTCACAATTAAAGGGCACAACAAATACTCCAGCCAATGGTTTTACACTATTCACCATGATGCACATGGGTATGAATAAGTGAACCAAGATACCAATTAGTGTCTCGACAAGGCAAAGAGAAATACCACATCTAATGGGTTTACGATGTAGGTTCTGTTTAGAAAGTTTTCTTAGCTAAAGTTTTTTTAAGGAATAAAATACAGGATTAACGTAATAAGTTCTGGTACCAAATGCTGGGTTGAAACTTGCTTTTGCACTACTCACCACTGCACCATTATCTTATTTAGTCTTGTACATATTAGTCTTTGCTCATTTGTTTGTTTTTGTGTTTATTGTTGGTATTTAATGTTATACCTTTGTACCTAGAGAGCACAGTTAACCTAAGTTAAATTCCTTGTGTTTAAGAATACCTGGCAAATAAAGCTGATTCTGATTCTCCAAAGAAACTCAAAAGAGGAGCCGTTAACTATAAACAATTCGGATAGCACTGTTGTTAGCTTAAGTGGAAATATTTAATTTATTTGGAAATTAAATCATGCTTGAATTTCACCTTTTTTTTGGAAGGAGCGATTCTTTCAGAGAAAACTGATCCACTTTTGGTAAAAAAAAACAAAGAAATGACCACAATCAGCGCAGAGCGGTTAAGTTGTGAGTTAGAGTACCTGTACAACGCTCTTCCCCCAATAGTAGCCAGGTTGGAGAAAACGTTGAGATCCGTCATGTTGTCCGGCCACGACTGGATATTCAGAAAGCCTAAACAGAGACACAGACAAGCAGACGGGCAGAGAGGTTATAATGAGTCACCAGAACTGCCCGACTAGAGCTGTCAATCATCCCCTCTATTTCACACAGTGACAGGAATAAAATGGGAAGAAAGCGCTGGTATTTTTCTGGAATTAGCAACATTCCAGGCACACAGTAACCACACCACCTGAGCCTCATCTGAAGGATGCCAAGCTCTCCTCAGCCAGAAAAATAATCCGACAGAGGAGTTCGGTGCCAGCTATGACATGTGTTAAGTTTCTATATCAATATTTTTGCATTTCCTTTATCCCCCCCCCCCCCCCCCCCCATTAAATCATTTAGATGATTAAATTAATAGCTGAGAGGACGGCGGTGGCTCATTTAGAATGATCAATAATGGATACAGAAATATGAAATATTTAGTAGAGAAACGGCAGGGAGTACAATCCCCAAGCCAACACCAGAGGACAAACAAAACAGTTGGATGAGGCTATCAGACCAAGGAAAAAACACACACAGGGTGGAAGAGTGAAGGTATAAGAAGCGAGGAAGAAGAAGAAGATGGAAGCATGGGGAATTCCTGGTTGGTAAAATGACTGAGAAAACACAAAATGCTACATGAAGATTGAAAGAAAACAGATGCCACAAGCTGCTGATGTATAATGCCTTGCAGACAAAAGAGAAGGGGAAGGAAGTAGAGGTGGTGTGGTGGGAAGTGTGGTGCTTCCTGAAATCAACAAAATACCTATGTTCCTCCCACATCAAGCATTAATGTGGTTATCCAGAAAGGGAGGGATGGTGGTGGGCAGGTGAGAGGGGTTGCAGAGGAGAAGGGTGCACATGGCCTGTCCATTAGAGAGCAACAACCTTCAAAAGCATTTCTATATGATGGATATAAGGTACATATTTATTGATATAGTTGTGTTTGTTATGTGAATCCCAGCTGAACGCAGACAGGATCTGAGCTGATTCCTATTAAGAGTAGTGGATAAGGCAATGAAAAAAACCTCACGTAATTGGAAGGAAATACAAACCGAGACTAACCAGGACAAATTCACATGAGACAAGTTTGATTCTAGAGATGTTCTTATGCAAGAGCACAATGATAATGGCCAAACATGTGAAAAAAGAATCCTGCCCTTCATGGCATTCTAGAATGAAGAAATCATCCTTCCATAAGTAATGTGTAATGCTCATTTCCCCTCAGGGTTGATAAAGTATAGCTAAACTAATAAAAGCTATATTATAGAACAGTTAATATAATCTCTCAGACGTCTTGTTAGGTACTTCAGGATACTGTGGGGCCTCGATAACCAGAGCCAAGCAGTGCCACAGAATTGTCAGACTTCTACTTTGAGTCACTAATGGTCTCAACCACAAGACCTGCAGGGCAGTGCACCTCACAGCCTAACTGTAGTGTGTTTTCCAGGGGGGGATAACAAGCTACTGCCTGCTGCACATTTTGCAAGCCTGTGACCCTGTGATAGTTATCTAGCAGCACATGAGTATGCGTAAGAGTTTTGCAGATACTGTGCGAGTTTGTTTACTTTAAATGACATATTTGTATGACTCAAATAATATTAAGTGCAATCGTTTTTAACCTGAAAACAACAATTTCTTTTTTATTGATTCACTGACTGGAAGTTGCCCTTTTAAGTCCCTGTTCCAATCAGTGAGACAATATGCATTACTGAGGTTCACCAATAGTGGTCAAGAAAGAAAATATTTAGTCCTACCATTCTCCTGATTGTAATTAGTGAAAACTGGTCAGTAATCATTTTGAATAGCCTAAATAGATGGGATCTAGGAACTTCTGCCTCTGGACTATGAATGGTCCTCAATATCCTGAACTACACACTCTGAGTTCTGGGGTAGTAATGCAAAAATTCAAAACTGTCGATACAAACTGCTGACTGACAGATTTAATGCAACTATTCTGAATGCAGGAAAAATCACATCGACTCCTATGGTATGGGCATTTTCTGGACAGATCATATGAATACACAGGGTCAACATTGGAATCATCCTTATTAAAAGACATTCTGAGAAAAGGAGCGTTAGATGAATAATAAGACACAAAAAAAGAGAAATGGATGATTTAAGCCAAAAAGTAATATTTGACCTTCTTACACCTTCTTCCCATCTATGTCAAGGACTGATATGTTGAATAAAAATGAGAGTATAATGTGTTACTTGTGTGCCACAAAAAGCCACCACAGTGGCACACCAGTCAACAAAGAAAATGACAACATGGGACCACAAGGAGAAGAAGGCCAGGAGCTCGCAGGCAAGGGTTAAGAGTGCTTAAATTGTGGTGATTTCAATCTGAGTCACAACACTTAGAGGAAACCACTTGTGCTAAATTGCATGACTCAATCGCCCCCTCATTTAGTAATAAGTATGTGAAGAAGCTGAAAGAGAGAGAGAGAGAGAGAGAGAGAGAGAGAGAGAGAGAGGAGTCAGGGAAAGATAGATAAAGAAAAGGAGAAAGAAAAAAAATCAAAAATATAACAAAAAAAAATAAGAGAAATGGTGACAGGTGTGTGCGTTGGTGTGTGGGATGAGAGCTGTCCTCCTACACATCTCATTTGAAAGCTGGAGCAATGCTGGTGGTGACCTTGGGGCCACAGAGGCAGGTTGGCTTCCTCTGTCAGAAGTCACGTTCTCCTGACAGCTCAGAGAGATGACAAGCTGAGATGACACACATCTCGGGCTACATGGGAATGGGACAATGGTTTGTCCCCATCACTTGAATTCACTTACAGTAATAGAAAAAAAAAAGATAAGAACGCTGGTGATAAAGTTTTGATCCTTATTGTTATTGCACTTGTATTTTGACTCTCGCCATAGATTCTTTAAAAAGTGCTAATTTACATATTTACAGTAGATCTCAGTAGCTGAAATCAAAGTGTGTTTACTAAGAAAGCAACTGATTTAACTTTAAGCCTTCTTGCCAACTCAGCCATACTGGGTAATACTTTATCATAACTACATGCTATTTAGCATGGGTTATGCATAAACTAAGCATTTGCAACATTTGTGTACACAACAGCTGTGTGTAAGTACAGTACAACTTGTGCTGTCCATCATATGAAGCTGTGTTTATTGTGATAATGACCATGTAAACCATTTCAAGACCCAACCAACAGAGCAGCCACAATCTACGCATCTGGCAGACCATCCACAAACAAAAAAATAATAAATGACTGTATATACAGACTTAACATTTGAAGTTTTACTGTACGTTTCTGGGCAAAATACTCCAACAAAAATGGTCCTGCTTCATAGGCAAGACTCCCAGAAATTCAGATCTATTGAAAGATTTAATTCAAATCACATTCTATCCATATAGGTCCACTGCCATCTTGATATTTCACTGTATTTCAGAAATATTCCATTAAAGAATTCATCTTTTTCTGCTTCCAAGCCATGTTGATGCATGCTCTAGAAGAGCTCTGGCATGGTACCTCATTTGTCCAATTACAAGCTTCCATTCACTGGTCCCAGCCTATGATAGCCAATGAGAGTCTGAGTTGAAAAAAGATGTCTGCCCTTATTCCGACATCTCTACACCAGGACAAATGCTCGCAACTTTGCTGATGACTGACGTTACTTTCGCCAGTGAGATTCTGGACATGTGAATATGCTGCTTCAATCAATACCTCACATCTTGAAAACAGGAAAACCGTTATTTAAACCCATACCACGATCTGTGTCGAAGCCTTGCATTTTATCAGCTGCACTTTGCACATTTTAATGATTTTAAAAAGACTTTTAACACCTTCTGAAACTACAGATTATTAGCGTCAGAAGAGACCTTACCTGTGCTTGTAGTCCATACCCTATTCGAGAAATGAGGACAATTTTAAAATAATTACTTAATTCATGTTTCCCAACATGGATAGCAAATCTGTACGGAACTGAATCCAGGTGTGTTTACTCTTTAAAGATGGAAGATTCATTATCTTGTTATGTCTTCTTCTTGTTTGGTTGTTACATCTGAGCCTATTTTTATGTGCTTCCTGTCAATTATTTTTCTTATTAGTTTTTCCTCTTAAAGGTTCCATTTGAAGAAAAAAGATCAATCCATTAATTACCTCTTAATTGCAACTTGTTGGGAAGTCAAACAAACCCAGACTGAGTGGATGTGATTTGCCGGCTGACCTTTTAAGGAGGAAAACTTCTGAGCTGTAATTGACTTCTGTGGTCATTTGCTTCTTTCCAATCCAAGGTACAAAAAAAGTCTGAAGTACGTTAAGATAGTCGATTCAGTTTTTGGTCACGAGTTACTCAGCGGCTCACTCAAAAAACAGAACTACATTTATTTTGGGTTTAAATTACTAAGATTTTCCATTAAGAACGTGTTTGCTTGGAATAAATTTAGACTAAACAGTTCTGAAGATACAATACAGATATCAAACAGCTAATAATAATACCAATATCATTGCTGTTCAAGATTTCTATATAGTCAGTTAAAAGAAGTTTAAATGCACTTCCGTGCTGCCTTCTTCTGTTCAGATGAATAACATTGCTAAATCATCAGATGTTAACACGTCAATTGTGTATTTTTAGGGGAAAGAGACAAAAAGTATCATGATTATCCTTCACAACTTGAAAACGTCAAACAAATTTCAACAGCAATATTTGCCCATTTTCTTTACGATACGGTGGAGATACAAGGTTTCTTTCTGATGGTATTGTCAAATGTCTGGAAAGATGACAGTATACATGCAGCTGAGGAGCCGTGGTGGCAGAGGGGGAGCTGGAGGATTAGCGATGCGCACCACATGTTCTGGATCTTTTCTTCATGGTGCGTGAAGGGAGAGCTGGGACTGTGAGACTCAAGGCTAGGGACTCCCCGAGGGAGAGGCAGCAGAGACACAGAGGAGATTGAAAGACTCATCTGATATTCATCTTATGCTGCGATGTCTGTCCTTGCTTTGGACAGTCTCAGGGGGGGAGGAGGATGAGGAGGGCGGGGGGGTCGACTTTGGCAAACACACACAGACACACACTATCACACATGTGCACACTGAATAGGGCATTTAAGTGTAAGGAAAGGGATAAAAGTAAGAGGGTACATTTTGTTTATTCTGAAATACTGTTTTTTGAGTGTGTATGCATGTGCAGAGATGCATAATGTTCCCTTGATGTTACCTACCTGTTACTTCTCGAACAGTGCGGAATACGTTGAGTTTTTCTGGGTCCAAAGCTTCGATATTGTGGTAGACATCCCTGCGAGGCAACATAGCAGATCAGAACAACGCAAACAAAATAAGAAACCCTATAGAAAGCAAATAATATGCCGCACAGATAAGCAATGTGCTTCCCTTATCACAACAATAATAAAAATGAGCTGCAAATACCCAGTATGATAAATAATCATACAGTAATAAATCCATATTAAAGTAGGTTTTTCTCACTCAAGTTTCTAAATTATGAATATGATAATGTGAATGATTGCTTGCAGGCGTACATACTCTTCACTCATTCATGAATATTATATACATGTTTGCTTTGTCTTCCACGGTCACCAGTAAAACTCTTACTGAACATGACACTCTCGCCGCCAACAGCGAAATCCTTTCACACTCCTTATAGATTAATTCATGAGCCTTTACATTTACCAGCATTCTTTTTTATTCTCAAGGCACTTACAGTGTACTCATTTCCCACTTGACATCACTGACACTGGATTATTACAAAAGATTATTTCTATTCATTCAAGCAATTAACTCTGTGCATTTCTTTAAATCTGGCAATTAGGTGACACATTGACGTTTTGAGTGGAGTATATAAAAAAGGAGAGAAACATGATCTGTTTTTCCAGATCTATGAATACATTTCCTTTAACTATCTTATCGAGTGACTTTTTTTTTTACGAGGAACTTGATTCTCTAGACAGGACCAGAGAACATATTAAATGTCCAAATAGAGTAACAGTTTTAGAATTCCCCCGGTTCCCCTTTCTTATGTCTCTCACCCTTTGATCCCAGTGATGAGGAACACCAGGTTGCCGTTGATCTTGGTGCAGTTGACAAATTTGTCTATGTTGCTGGAGTCAACCGTCTGAGCCGTCTGCAGGCTCGCTGTACCAATGCCGTCACACGCTGGAACACAGAGTGAGGAAGTGCATTGATTTAAACAACAAAAAAAGAGTGAAGATATGCTGTGTGATAAAATATCAGTTTATGTTGTACAATATAAGTAGAAGGGACCATTTCCAGTAAGGAGCAGTATTTCCCATACTGCATAGTTGAGCCACAATTAAAATGAGTTGTCTGTATCTCAATGACTAATGCAGTGCAAAGGACCAGTTACAGTGAAGTTATTGTGGTTATAAGGCCTCGGATAATGTTGTTATTATTTCACGGCTCTTAAAACAAACTCATTGCATCTTCCTTGCAAGCCAAATATTAACAGAAGTAGTTAAATAATAACTATTCCTTCAAAATAAAATAAGTAGTGTAATTAATGGAGCCTTGATTTGTTGAAGTTACAGTATCTATAAATGTCTTTATGGGTTTTACCTTTGGGGCAGATGTCAGTGCATGGAATGCACATCTTAATGCGGTTCTCCTCCACCTCCATCTTGTTGCTGGGGCACGCTCTCACACAGGAGCTATGGTCCACCACAAAGTTATCTGGAAAAACATTTCATCGTAAATGTCAAGTACAGATACAGCTGTTGTTTGTCACGCTGGAAATAAGTGACACTTGGTGAGGTTAGTCACATATAAAAGTGCTGAAAGTCACTTTCCTTCGCTTTGTCTGCAGACTGATGCTCTCTTCGCTTACTGGTGGAGAGTATTAAAAGCATTAAGAGTTTTAAGCCTTTCAGAAATGTACGAGATGTTATTAAAGATTACATTAATTCATGTAAAAATTTTAAGCTCAGTGTTTAATATTCATGAATAAATAAAATCATGACATAATGGAATTTAATTTATTTTAAAATGGACTCTGTGTATTGTTGGAATAACTTGGAAGCTCAATAATCTCGTATAGCTTTTATTTGGCTCTAGCATGTCCCTTTGTCTAAAATGTGAATATAATGACATGAAATATTGAAATGGTTTGATTATTGTACATTATGGCATTGTATACATAACACTGTCCTTAAGCAGACCTCCCTCTCTCTCTCTCCCCTGCTGGTTGGCCTTTTCACATACGTTGACCGCCGCATGTGGCATCCACAGCATTTAGCTGTAGGTGTGGTTAAAGGTTAGTGGTTAACTGGGTGGTGGTCACAGATGATAGGGGTAATACGGAGACTAACAATGCTACACAACAGAGGGAGATATAATGTGGATGCACAGCAAACCCTTCGCTTCTTCATCACCTGAACAAGCTTTGTTACCTTAAGCTAAGGACAGCGGCTGTTTCAAGGTAAACGGCTCATCAAGATGAATGAGTGTCAGGTTGAGACCTTGATGAACGGTACAACCGTAACACGTGTCTCCGCAAAGTGCTACCTCTTGTTCACCCCTTCATGGTTGAATTTTAGTCTCCTAATGGAGTGATAAAACAGATAACCTCTGTCAGGCTGACTGTGCAGAGTTTTACTTACACCGAACCCCCCTGTCTTGTCAAAGATAGATACTTCTCTTTTAGCGATAGAATGATAAGCCCAGTTAGATCTAATTCATGAAATCACCATGTGGTAGTGCAAATATGATACATAACAAGGCATATCTTCTGCTTTTCTTGCTAAATATTCATGAGAAAATTGTGCAAAACAGAATAGTTTGAGTATGGCTCTAACCAGCCTGTTATTCAACACAGATTCATAGCCATATGCAAGAAACACTTGAAAGGAATTTAGCAAAGGGACCAACGAAAAGCTATAGGTGACGTTTTCAGAAGCCATGTCAAGGTTTTTTTGAACGTTATGCTAATTGTTTCTGTATGTTATGGCCCATTTTCACAAATCTGTTTGGTTCTTTCACATTTGAACAAGAGCTAGGATTTGAACAGTATCTTCAGCAGTGACATCCATCCTTACAGTCATATAGACACTGAAAATGCTTAAGTTTCACACACAGACTTTTTTTTTTTTTTTTTTTACAAATTTAGCACTTGAAGATCATCAATATATCAGATCAGCAAAAAAGTAACACCTGTATTTGTGAAGGAGATATTTTGGATACCCATAAGCACATTTAAACTAGTCTTATCACAATGGCTCACAAAAAATAGGTTAAGGTATGGCTGAACCTGCCTCTAGTTTTTTAGCGCTTAATATTCCCTTTCTTCTATTCTTTTCTATTACCAGTACACATTTCATAATTGTCTTTTGGTCCCAATGAAAAACAAGGAAATGCTAGAATTTTTGCAAAAACACACTAATACCAAACATTGAAACATGTTGCTGGCATCAAATTAAAAAATGATACATTTTACAAAACCAATTAAAGTCTCTGTATTTCTTCTGTATTAACCTCAATATAGAATATGCATTGCAATAACAGAACGCAAAATATCTTTACCAGTATAGAGGAAAATGAGGTATGTTTGTGTGTTTTGCATGTGTCAAGGTGAGACGTACGTGGACACTTTTTGACACAGAAGGCTCCGTAGGAGTACTTGGCCCTGGGGTTGTGCTCCAATTGGAAGGTGGTGGGGTTGTAGACAAAAGGCTGTGGGCACTGGGTCACACATGCCCCACTGTCATTGAAGTTGGTGCAAGCCTTCAAACACACACACATACACACACAATTACACATACTCGACATTAGAGAGCATAAGAAGTGGAATTAGTCTTTAGAAAAAAAAATCTACACAAAGTGAAACACTTGTGTTTCTGTTTAAAGGATGGAAATGTGCAACATTTGACACATAAATACAGCAGAAATCCAATATATCCTCTGTAAATGTCTCTCTGAGTCATGACTGTCTACAATGACTGAGAAGCTCGAGTCCCGCCAGCTGTATTGTTGTCAGAGCTGTGTTTACATAATGTTGACATAAACGGACGGCCTGATGTATAAAGCTGTTTTAGTCAAGGACTAGAGAAAAGAAGAATAACATAGCCCTACTCACGTCTTTAGATCAGGGTCTTTCTGTTAATGTATGTGCAATATGAAGTCATGAGTTAACCAAAGTGTGCTAACATTAGCCTGCTAACACAACAATGCAGGCCACAGGCACTTGCAGCTCAAGCAAAGGACAATTTTGTCTGCCGCTTGCGCTTAATGGTGCTTAACTCTGGTGCGTTCCAATTGATAACTCCTTTGTGTGAACGCGAGGGGAGAGGAGTTGGCGGGAGGTGCTGGAGGAGAGCTGAGGCTTAAGAATAGCGGAGGTGACGCCAAACAGCAGTTTGTTTTGGTTCAATGCTCGTGCTCAAGGGTGACATCTACTGGGTCAAAAAGTTGCACATTCTTCCTTTAAACAGTATTAGAGAATTTAAATATTTTTCTAAACCAATAGGTGACATTTCTGATAGATGCAGATGAAGAACAATACTTAATGTGAAGCATTATATTTAGGGACGAAGGGAAGGGAGACAGGCAGGTTGAAATAGAATTAATCCAAACAGTAACTGTAAAGTGTGTGATTAGTTTGCTGACAATGAAGTACGTTTAAAAAACATGAATGTTAATCTTTTTGAGATGAGTTCTTATATGGTGAGAAAATGTATGCAATAGATCAGAGACATTACATGACGGCCCTCTCTCTTTTTGGGAGTCTTTCAAAGTGCCTTGCTGATTTATCCATTCTTGACAATCATAAGAGATGAAGTGTGAAGAATCACCAAGAGCAGAAAGTAATGAGCAAGAACTTGTGCCTGTCCCCAAGTTAGACAGAGGGGCTTCAGAAGTAATGGGGATTGAATTACAAGCGCAGAAACAATCTTAACATTCAGAGGGATAAAAATAAAATTGATAAAGCAAATAGTGAAGAGTCACAATGGAAGGGGAGGACTTCATATTGCACAACAACAATCATGTCAATAAGGAATAGGCACTTAGTTTTATGTTATGAAATTGTGTGTGTGTGTGTGTGTGTGTGTGTGTGTGTGTGTGTGTGTGTCCACTTGTGTATCTTACAGCAGACCTCAGTATCATTATACATTCACTTAAAAGGGACTACCCAGCCAACAGGGGACCTGTTTTGCAGTCCCCTCCTGCATATGCGAGCGTGTGAGTTTGTGTGTGTGTGTGTGTGTGTGTGTGTGTGTGTGTGTGTGTGTGTGTGTGTGTGTGTGTGTGTGTGTGTGTGTGTGTGTGTGTGTTCACTTACAAAGCAGTCTGTGTCTTTTGGTCCATAGCAGCCACCTGCACACTCACGATGGCAGCAGTCACTCACATAGGGACCAAAGCACCGGCCGTCACACTGCTCTGCGCACACTGTCTTAGTTACTGTGGCGTGACAGATGCCGAAAAAAAGAGACAGAAAAAGACAAAACACATATCATATAACAAGCAAACAGTGGGTCATCCCAATCACTGTACAAAAAAAGGGACTCTGAATGAGGGTTGCATACAAGCGTCTAATTTGTCCATATAGTATAGTCTTTGATCAAAGGTGAGTGTGATTAAATTTGTCACCCTATGCTCTGGTAATTTGTAGAATGAGTACCATGTAGGTAAAGCTTCCTGAATGGAAATGGAAGCAAAATGCATTTAGACAAGGAGGCTTCGATCTCAAATTGCCATGCGAGGACATGTGCGTCCTTCACTAGATGTTCAACTAAAACCAAAGCATGTCTGCCACCCACCAGCTACCTTCATCGTTTTGTTTGTCTCCCTGCATGCTACTCTCAGGGCCTTTCAGTCTGGATTCGACAGAGACATAGTGATTCCTATATGACTCAGTGTACTGCTTTCTCCTCATGGTGAGAGTTTGTCCAGCCTTTCCTCGTACGCCTGTCGTAGTCATATGGGACGCCGTATGCTAGCGTGCCTCACTTCTTGACAGCCATATGTAAATGTGTGCAGGACTCTGGCATTTCAGATAAAGACAGCTGGTGAAAGACACAGCTAAAGTGTCTGCAGTGGCATTTTTAAGCACACAAGCAAAAACACCATACCAAATGAAAAGCTTTTGGGATCAGACAAGTGAGAAAATTACTACAAGAAAAATTGACGCTGCTTGGATTGTGTATTAGTATGCACCAGAAGCGTATTTCACAAGGCTTTTTGAATTTGAAAACCACGGGTGATTACTTGGCTGTTTATTGGGTGGCTTGACTGGTTGTCATTCAATAGATCTGATAATACTTTATTTATTTCTAGAGATGCTTTGCTGCTGTTTATTCCAATTAATTATTGTTATATCATTTTACCCCAAAGGAGGAAATTTGTTTCAGAACTTGTTAAATTATGCTTTCATCACACCCTGAAAATCCCTTCCTTCCTGAAACATGAGCATCCTATTTCCTCGGATATCACACTCTGACAACTTTTTGGCTTATTTATTGATGCTAACTTTCTAGAAACCAACCAATAATAACAGAAACCAAATGTAATTTAGTTAATGTTTCATAGAGTTTATTTTTCAAGCCTCATATTTTCTAAAAATAAAGAACCTTAGTCCCATAGATTATCAATGAGTTTTCAAAATAAAAAAGTAAATATAGTTAATCATAAAATCAATACAGGCTTGCCAATGTGCATGTATTTGTTAGTGTATTCACACAGTTTTTTGATGTGTTCTGTTTCCCTTTGGGCATTGTGGTACAGAGATACTATCAAAGTGATGGATACAAGCTACAGACGACCTCCCGAACACACACATGCAAACACATTCGCATATTTCACCCGACGCCTAACATATCATCAGCAGCATTCCATTAACGCTGCCTGGGCTAAAATGGAACGGCCTACCTTACCCAAAAGACACTTTGTCAAACAAATGACCGTGCCAACAGAGTGACGCAACGTTGTTGATCAATTTAGCTTTAAACTTCTATTTTAAAGAAAAAAAAAAAGCTGGTAACAGCAAATACAAAAGGAATCCATCTCATAAAATATGCCCGGAAGCTTCCTTTTGAACAACCGGGGGACAGCAGCATCAGTCACAGGAACCACTCAGTTCCTATTTACATCAGCAGAAATGTGCTTTTTCACATTTGGTTTCCTAAGAAACATCATTAATAAAGGGGGGGTGCGCTAAAGTTTTGCTCTAGGCTGGAGCAAGACAAAGGACTGGATGGGTTTATTTCACATTTTGTGGGTCGGTAGATACCAAATATATGTTCAAAAACACTGTGAAAGTGGATTTTTCACAATATGTCCCCTTTTAAGCATGTTTGTATCCAAACAGGAAGCAAAGTAGACTTACTTTTAAACATTACAAAAAAAAATAAAAATAAAAGCAAAACATTTTTGGATGATTTTCAGCATTACATCATGTTTTAAAAATGTAAATGTTTGACATATTGACATTTTGATTTACAAAAAGGAGCTGAGTAGTTGTAAAGAATGAATACGTTGGTGGCTGCTATACAGTATGCTGTGGTTGTGTCAGTAATGTGTCCAAGGTAGATCAAGGTTTACCTGAAAACATTTTTCTATTTGGAAATGTACAAATACCTCAAAAAAAAATGAAATGAATCGTAATTTTTCTTCTAAATAACGCACATTGCAAACTCAATAAAAACATCAAATGTTATTATACGTTTCTTCATTTTTGCATGTTGCTAACTTTATATTACAACTTAAATAACTAAAGAAGCACTCAGACAGCTATGCTTCAAGTGTCCACGTAAGCCCTCAGTCTGCACTTGAGATGCTTTCTACACCTACTTCTTGCAATACATACTTGTGGGGGCACACTCTTCTACATAAATCAGTGATATTTAATGGCAAGAGTTTTGTTGAGCTGTTTTTTCGTTCCTGACCATTTGCACCTCATTCCTGAGGTACTGACACAAAAAGCGGCTGTTTACTGTCGACTTTGACAGTTAAATAATTATTCATGAAAATGTCACAAAAGGATCTTTGAAGTCTTTTTTTTTTTTCATTTGACATTTTTACATTTATTCTATGTTATGTATTTCAGCAGATTCAAATTAAAGGTTGTGAGATAAAAAAAGGAGGGAGAAGGAGGATGAATCATGACATCCACGTATTGACCAAGATGGTGAGATGGCCGTAGAAGGCAGGAAGACAGGCCAGGGCTTATCAGGGGGTTGGTCTGTGACGTGTTGTTAACAGATCCTGGTCAAACAGTTCATTCCTCATTATCTTAATGAGATTGCGACTGCAGAAAAAAAAAATGAGACATGCTAGGGTTGGAAGTCAAAGATGAAGTGGTTTGGGCACAGAGTGATGTAAAGTGATGTAAAGAGGAGGGAACTGATGGTGAGGGTGGTGCATTTACATCGGAAGAGGGAAGATTGTAAAAGACAGAGATATTTAATAGAAGATGGAGAAAAGAATTTGCGCATGCATGTAAAGTTTCACAGAAAGCTAGAGAAAGCCAAACTCGTCTTATTAATCAACAAACTTCCCATTGTGGGTGTGTTTGTTGTGCTGGTGGAGAGGTGTGTTAGACACAGATGGAGGGATGATGAAAATGGATGGACAGACATCTGCAGAAACAGAGCAACAGCAGGTTGATAAATTGCAGGCAGAAGGACGATGACTTCACACTTTTCATATTTCCTGCTAAAAGAACCTTGCTGATGTTTTGGGCAGGTTGTTCTGATTACTTATCAAAGGCTGCAGAAACATACTTAGAAATGTGTTTTTCATTGATCTTTAATGGCTTTGTTTGCTTGATGCCAAAGCTTTAGTGACAGTAGAATTATGTTCTAGACCATAATGAGTTAGAAAAAAAGGTCTACAATGGGGGCCTTGGTAGCCAAGTGGATAGTATGCACACTCCAAGATGCCATGGTCCTCTCAGTTGTCTGAGTTTGAATCCAACCTGTGGCTCCTTTCATGCATGTCACTCCCGACTCTCTCTCGCCCCAATGTCTGACTCTATACTCTCCTATCTCTTAACTAAAGGCTTAAACGCCCAAAGATAAACCTCTAAGAATTAAAAAAGGTCTCCAACAACAGTGTTTCTAAGTTAGAAACTATGAAATTACACTTAAAAGATTTGAAATAAAGTAGAAGTTTCACTTACGTATGGGCATGTTGTTTATAATACCAAACTTCCAATGGGACATTTGGTGTATTTAGTCGTCTTTTCACTATGACAAAAGATCTATGCATTGTACATTAGATACATTTTATTTATGAACAAAAATCTATTTTAAAATACTAAACAGAGTCCATCAAGTTAAGTCAATAAATAGGTGCAATGCCCACATATGGCAAACCAGCTGCAACAGCCCAAAAGATGTCAAGTGCCAGCAAATTTAGAACAAAAAAATATACAGATAATCTAAATCTATAGTACAAGGGAAGCTCGCTGTAAAATATTGCATTAAACAGTAAATCAATTAAACACAATCGCACATAGAATAGATCATAATGCATGATAAGATCATGCAGAAATTTTTATAATCACAATAATGAATGAAACTATAGATAAAAGTATCTCTACAAAGGAGATGCATTTATTTCTTATCTGATCTGTGAAGACTGATAATCCTACAGTACAAAGAACACCAGCATGATTAATATGTTAAAATGCATTTCTCCCAACACATGTGCATTGGATAGAGAAGGACCTCTTGACAAAGCAGTATCACATCTTACCTTTGTGTAATTGGGTAAACCCATGTATTTGAAATAGTTCTATAATGATATAAGTGCAGACATTACAGAGAGGTTCTGGGTATGATGAGCCAACAAGAAGTGTGAACCTTTTTGGTTTGAGGGATACACTGGAGTGATGTTTTTTTTCATGTTAATCAAGATGTGTTTCTTATAAACAGCCTTTTCCTATAAAGATGACCTTAATGAACCTTATTTTGCCAAGACATAGCCAGTCCTTAAACACAGCAGCATCCATTAAGAAAATCTAATTTTTTAAAGACCTGATGGGATCTATTGGCGCTAAAATGAAGTGATTGTATTTTACTCCTTGTATTCCTATGTTTGAGAACTGGTGGTATTTGGCCTACACCTCTTAAATCTTGTTGTCTTGGTGTCTGAAGGTGAGAGAGGAATAGAGAAAAGGAAGGGGGGGGGGGGGGGGGGGGTAAAAGGTAGACTGACATGACAGGACTGGTAGAGCCTGAGAGAGTCAGAGAGCTTGAGCACTTTGGAAAGATGAGTGAAGAGGAGGGAATAACATGGAGCTCTCCTCCCCTCCCCTGCTGATTGACTCAGTAGTGCATCATTTTCACACTCTTCCCCAGCTGCCATTAGCTGCTATGACGGGTGGGAGGTCCCAGCAGGAGAGTTTGAGGTGAATGTGTTTGGGGTCTGGGAATATTCTAAGGTTTTGAATGTGTGTTTTGTTTGTGTATGAATCCATTTCTCCATAGACATGATGTGCTTGTGAAGACTTGTAGTAAGTTAACTCTACCTGACACCTTACAAACTGTTACTATATCACATGATAAAAGTTCTGATAAAATTGAATTAAAACAACTCTAGAGTCAGGAAATTAGCTACATGTCTGATCAAATCCAGATCGTAGTAGAGTCAAACTGATAAAATTGACCATTATCTGGGAGCCAATAGTCAACAGACGCTTATTTGTAATTATATTTTGTCCCCAGTTATTGTGGCATGCATTTGAATGAATTATTCTAACACTAAAAAATAAGATTTTGTAACTTTAAAACAAGAGTGGTTATATTTGCATTCATCGTCAATATACAGTGGGTACGGAAAGTATTCAGACCCCTTTACATTTTTCACTCTTTGTTTCATTGCAGCCATTTGCTAAAATCAAAAAAGTTCATTTTATTTCTCATTAATGTACACTCAGCACCCCATCTTGACAGAAAAAAAACAGAAATGTAGAAATTTTTGCAAATTCATTGAGCATCTCTGGAGAGACCTGAAAATGGCTGTCCACCAACGTTCATCATCCAACCTGACAGAACTGGAGAGGATCTGCAAGGAAGAATGGCAGAGGATCCCCAAATCCAGGTGTGAAAAACTTGTTGCATCATTCCCAAGAAGACTCATGGCTGTACTAGCTCAAAAGGGTGCTTCTACTCAATACTGAGCAAAGGGTCTGAATACTTATGACCATGTGATATTTCAGTTTTTCTTTTTTAATGACTTTGCAAAAATTTCTACATTTCTGTTTTTTTTCTGTCAAGATGGGGTGCTGAGTGTACATTAATGAGAAATAAAATGAACTTTTTTGATTTTAGCAAATGGCTGCAATGAAACAAAGAGTGAAAAATGTAAAGGGGTCTGAATACTTTCCGTACCCACTGTATATTCTGCTCTGCAATAGTGACTCATGTACATGTGAGAACCGCATTACATATCGACTTGTTTTGACAGCTGTGGTTGCTGTGGCTCAGTCGGTAGAGTTGGTTGTCTCTCAACCAGAAGGTCGGGGGTTTGATTCCCAGTTCCTGCAGTCCCATGTCCGAAGCGTCTTTGGGAAAGACACTTAACCCCAAGTTGCTCCCGCTGCTTTGTTGGCGGCGTATGAATGTCTCTGAATGGGATTAGTTACTTCTGATGGATACTGTATTAAGCAGCCTCTGCCATCAGTGTTTGCATTGGTGGGTGTGACATGTGGTGTAAAAGGGCTAGAAGACTAGAAAAGTGCTATACAAACCCAAGTCCACTTACCATTTGCTTTATATTCTCACATGAAAGCAAGCCTGATTTCTTACTATCAGTTATAAAGCCTGAGCTCTCGCTTGAATGTTTTATTTTTTGAAGGATATCAAGTAAGAAAAATGTAAAAAAAATTAAAAAAACAGCTAACTAGATTAAAACGATCATAACATAATTAATATATCAATATGTTACTAAATCATGTGCATGTATATTTGTTAAAACAAACCCATTAAAGCTGCTGTACCTGCCTCTTATAGGATGTGCACGGATATACAGCTAATAAGTGTACTTACAGCTCTGACACTGGTCCTCTTTAGGTCCCCAGCAGCGACCATTACAGGAACGATGGCACTTTTGACCTGCATAAAAGTTCAAGGAGAGGGATGATTGGCATTTGTAATGATCACTTAATCCCAAAATATGATCGGCCTGAACAAAAAAAATAAAAAATCCATAACAGTTGAACCTTAAAGTGCGATAGAGAAGGTTTGCTGAGTCTGCTGTGTGCCATCAAGCATTCCACTGAGGCCAGAAAGTGATCCAAGTGTTGAGCGAGGATGTAACGGTTCCTTTGACTTACCTTCAAACCTGTGTGTGCCTGTGTGTGCTGTGTCTTCTCCACATAATTATACTGTATAGTATGCACTTTTGTTCTTAAGAAACAAGACCTTTGGTGTCGTTATTAAAAAGAACAAATGATCATGGTTATTATTATTTCTTTAGTAATTAATTAAATTAAGAAGTAATTTAAAAACAACCTCCTACACTTGTAATTCTAAACTGATTGTAAAACACTTTTACTAAAATGTAAGCATGTGTTTCCCAGTTAGTTTAATTATTATGCAAGAACGATAATGAAGCTTTCAGTGTTACAGCATCAACACAGCGTCTCCCCTGACTGTTACATGCTGTTCCAGTCATGAAATCCTTGAATACCCTTGCATCGGCACAGGTTGTTTTGTAACAATTAGACAATTCTTCATGTCACTTCTCTCCAAATCCAGCCCAGCATGAAACCAGCACACATCATCAGGTTGAGATAAAAGCAGTAAAGCAACATCATACTCTCAGAGATTTTTGGAGGACTTAATTGACTGTCTGGTAATTGACTGCGGGGGACGTGAGCCTGGATAAGTGCACAAGTGCTGTCCTATGTCCATCAGCCTCTCCATATGAGAGCTATTAGCATTGAGACCGACTCTACTCCCCAACACGAGCCTCTCTCTCTCCTCTGCCCCTACTCTTCTTCCTCGTTTGTTCCCCTCTCCAACGCACATTTCATCTCTTTCTTTCTAAATCCAGCCCTCACTGATTCATCACTCCCTTTTTCTCTTTCACTTCATGTCCCGTCCTTGTCTTTCTTTGTCTTTTTTTTTTCCCGAATGTCTCTTTTGACTCAGATGTACCTCTGTCTGTCACCCTGGAGCCAGTTGCTAAATTAGAGCATTAATTAATTGACTGTAGGGAACTCTGTTAGGTAATACCCATTGATAACTGGTTTCTATATATTTACAATAGTGGACAACACATGCAAAATGACAAAGTCATATATTTTAAAGTAAGACATTTTATTGCATTTACACTTTTTTAAGTCATGTGTAACTGCAATTTAATGTAATTTACAGTTTTATAGTACAATTAAGAAATGTCTTATCAATTTACAGAATATGCAACTTTTATAAATTGTTTACTTTTTTAAAGGAAGTATGTGCAATATTTTATACATAAATACAGCAGAAATCAGGTATATAATATGTAAATGTCTCTCTGAGTCATGACTCTCTTCAATGAGTATGAAGCCCAAGTCCCGCCCCTCCAGCTGTACTGTTGTCAGAGCCGTGTTTACATCATGTTTACATGAACGGGACGGCCTTATGTATAAAGCTGTTTTAGTCAAGGACTAGAGAAAAGAAGAATAACACGGCCTACTCACTGCTTATTTGGATGTCAGGTTAGTGTGTTTAGATAACGGTCATTCCGTGTCCACTTATGTTCAATGTGGCGCTACATGAGTTCAACAAAGTGTGCTAACATTAGCCTGCTAACACAGCAATGCAGACCATGCGCTTATTAATGGTGCTTAATGATGGTGCGTTCTAATTCATAACGCCTTCGTGTGAACTCGAGTGGAGAGGGGTTGGAGGTGTGCCGCTGGAGGAGAGCGGAGGCCTCAGAATAGCGGCGGCGTCGCCCAATAGCAGTTTGTTTTGTGCTGGTGCTCAAGGGGCACATCTACTGGATCAAAAAGTCGCACATTCTTCCTTTGAAGGATAATTTTTCATCTTCATGTTGGGATTAAAAAGATATTTGAACTTTTTTTCATTTAAAAAGTATTTTTCTGTCATTTGAAAAGACACATTTTAATAAACTGCATGGTCTTGTTATTTTAGTATGTGTTTCACGTCTAGTGAAAATCATGGATAAACTGATTAGTCGGACAAAAAAAAATGTCGATAAATGGTCTGTTTTGCAGCGTAGTGCTTTTACAAGGTTTATGAATGAGAAGTCAGTAACTGGTAGTGTATGAAAGGAAGCCTACAAACATGATAATAATACAGATGTCAGCCAGCTGTAAGCCTTTGCCAAGTGTCCAGCACCTCTGCTGCACTTTGTTATGCCTCTCTTCTCCTTTGAGACCTGGTGCCCTGCGAAGTCAAGCTAAAGACTTTTCATTTTGCGCCCCAAGGTTGTTCACTATCTCAGTTTATAAATTCTCACTGACCTAGAATAAACCTGTCCCCACCCCTCTTCCTGCACCATAATCTTTTACAGCCTCCTTAAAAACAGCCCCCAAAAGGTTAACTACTGCGGCTGGTGAGGGGCAAAAGACATACGCATGGGGATTTAACTCGACCAACAGGGCAGGGTTTTGAAAATGAATGTCCTATTTTTGAGAAGAGAGCAATTAAAACAACATCTGTGGCACAAATGATTCATAGCCAATAACAATGTAAAGCTTATGCTCCTCAATAGATGGAATGGAGATTTAGCTCTCAATTGTGGATTACAGGTCTGGAGATGCTTGATCTTTTTGGCGGAAAAAAGGACTCACACAGGAGTAAGGGTCGATCAAGGGCTAACAGGGCTGCAGAAAGAAGGGTAGTTGGTTAGAATATCAATGTTCCGAGCTGCTAATCTGCATTTGAAGTCTTAAGCAAGGGCTGTGAGAGGAAAATCTGAGGACACACGCGGAGACCTTTTTATTTTTGTCCATCATGATAATGCATTTCGTTCTGTGGTTTTGTATCTGCACGAAGGGATACAACAGCTTCAAGAAAAACAACAGATTTTAAAATGTCAAACAGCTAGAGTGCTTAATTATTTATGAAAGCTGAGCATGTTAAGAGGTTAAGTCAGTGAATGAACAAAAAAAGGGGGTCAGAGGAGGTGGCTTCTACCTCAACTGTCACCCCCATACCTCCAGACCGATTAAGTGTGTTTATTCAACCCGACTAAATCCTTTATAATTCCATACATTTATTAACACTTTGTGAAAAAAAAGGCTACACTGAAGATTAAATGAGATTGGAGCTGCATGTATTGTGTATTGTTATGGCCAGCACAGAGAAAGAATGGGGTTAAAGGGTTATTTGTAAAGACAGTGTTTTGCATCACAATCTCTTATTGTGAAAGAAGCACGTCAAAATAGAGGTCTTCCTGTTTATTATGTTCAAAACTTAGAAGCCTGGCTGTTTTATAAAAGGCTAAGGAAGTGTTAATGGAATGGTATAATTGACCTGAAAAGCCCACATTGAGTTTGCTCTTGACTTCCAGGAACCTGCAGGTAGAGTTGGCGTTTTTTTTCAATTTTTTTTTTTTAATGAAGATTGTTAAGGAAATGAGTCATAACATCTTTAGACGTGAGCTATCTTAATTAGCAGGGTGCGCACGGGGAAACTGCTCTTTAAAGTCAAGGAATAGAAAATTGGCACATGGATGAAAATAAATGTCGAGAAAGGTTGTCTATAATGGAAAAAGAAGAGCTAGAGAATGTGAAGAAATGTAAATGTTTCATTCATTGCATTAACAGCAAGCATCCATTCGAGTAAAGTGCCATCGCTTCATTATATCATGTTGTTAGACACATGTATTGTCCCAGTTTTTTTAACAAATATTTGATTTATAACCAAACTACCAGACACCACCATTTACCATCAAATTTGTAAAGTTCATCCCGGTTCATTTGGACCTTTCTTTTCTTTTGAGTGCTAAATTTGGAGAAATTGCACCAATTCTGAGATATTCTATTTATAAGAACGGGATGATCTGATAACAGAACGTGGTGTTAACAGCAATCAACCAGCTTGGCCTGAAGTGATGCCACTTCTTTGCCAGGTTTTAAAAAGGTTCAGGGATTTACACTGTAAAAGGTTGATGCATTGATTTAAAGATGCTTTCTTTAACATGGTCATTGTGTGTCTGACTATTTTACAGAAGCGCAATGCAAAATCGATGAAGTCCTCCTTTGAGCCCCAACTAAATCAATGCTGCTGTTAGTTTGAATAAGTGTACCTGTGCACATGTGGAGCAACAGCAACAATTCTAATGAGACATTCCTGTAAATAAGGGTTACAGTCAAATCAAAATGTCTTCTTGCTTGCTGTGTTACTTACATGTGACACTGCTGTTGGTCGGCACCACCACCGAATGTTGCCGTGGGTTTTTGACGATATCCTGCCAGTGGATTGTGTCTGCATGACACAGGAACTTGTTCTTGTCAACATACACACCACCACTCAGGATCTCTGTGGAGACAAAAACAAAGCTCAGAGTCAATACATTTTCACACTAGACTTCCTGAGATTCTGCCATGGGGATGCACCAAACTAAGCAATCTTGTATGATGATTCATGTGTGATTTTTAACGCCCTATAGAAGAAAAAGCACGTCCCTGTCTAAATCACTAACGCTTTTAAGTTGGTGGTGAGCAGCTGATCGGACAACACACATCAGATTACGGTCGTTGTCCTGAGGTAGCCAGGAAAAAGCCATATCATATTGCTATTCTTACAGCCTCTCATCTTTTTGCTTTTTTTTTTTTCGCCCTGATCCTTCGGTTCCCATGCTGTGACCGGACAGAATCAATTATAAGTCACAACCATCACAACACAAAATCCATCTGGGAGCTGAACCCGGTACAGGACAGCAGTTTGAACAATCTTTTAGTTTTATATTTTGACAAGGTGCTGGGGGGTGGGGGGGTGGGGGGTCATGTTTCTCTCTATCATAATAGGCATTACCTTGTCCAAACAATGATTGACCAAGGTGATTGAAGTCACACACAAATATACCTGATTGGATAAAGACGGTGGCTCTGATTATTTCTCTGCAGAAGTTTAGAGAATACTTAATCCTGACGCTTATACAAAAGACAATGAATGGGAATGAGACAGAAAGAGAGACAAATACAGATGGGAGAAAGCCACAGAGAGAAGGGTGGCAGTGAAGAAAGACAGAGTGAAGCCCAGTAGCAGATTTGCATTATTTACAGAGCTTGTGTGTTCTCTATCTCCTTACAAACAGATTACTGACACAAGGCTGAAACCGATGAGACACATAATCATACAGGAGGCGCCCCGCCAGCACCACACACCAACAGCCAAATACAATATTGTCCCACAAAGGCCCGATTAAATGATACTCCTCGGATAATAGGTGGTGGTTGTATTACCTACACAAGCCCCCAAATCCTACCCCCCACCCCCACCCCCACCCCACAACCTCAGCTCTCCCTCCCTATCTTTCTGCTTGTGCACCGGGAGTCAGAGAGAGAGAAATTAATCCTGCTTCTCACCACAGGAGGGATATCACTCTTCTAGGAGCAGGCCGCGTCTCAAATTCAAATTGTTTGCACAATGGGGATGCTGCTGGCAAAGTAGGGCAATGGACAAACCATCAGACAAAGCAAGGCAGTGATTATGACAAACATGCCAGCAGGATGTCTTAACCCTGGTTAAGAAAGATACTAGTACATCCTTGGGGTGTTTACCTTTATATCGGCTGGGGGAAATGTAATTGCAGCCAAACGATCAGATTTAGGTGTAAACACATCCAATACATATTTAGCCACAGTTTGAACAGGGTGCAATGGGCTTTGAGGGTCCTTAGAAATGTAGGTATTTTATTACTGTCCCCATTGCAAAAGAATCATTTATATGTAAATACGTAGATTCATTAATTGCTAGCTGTATGTCTTTAAATTGGCTTCAACGCTGAAGAAATGTAAAAGATATGTTCTGTATAGAAGCAGTCTTCATTGATCCGTATATCATTATTTGACCCTTTTATCAAAACTTGACAGTAAGTGGAAGAAAAAAAAAGGCCAAAAAATTGTAATTCCGGGTTATTATCTAGGCATATGATCCTCAAGAAACAAAACGTGGACTTTTTTTGCAGTCATTACATTTTCATTTTAGAAAATAAGATTTAATCTAACAATACACTTGAAAAAGAAGATAATGTTCAGTTGGATGACAAATACGCAGATCAAAAGCAATTCCATATTTGATTTTTTTTTAAAGGTCCCATATTCTGCTTTTTCTGGTTTTATATGCCCTTTAGTGTGTTTTCCATGTGTCCTGTGCATGTTTAGGCACATCTATTTGCAAAAATTCAAAGTCTGCGGAAACGTGACTTCTCCTACGTCCTCCTGTTAGCTGTAGCATTAGCTGCATGTAACGCTCGGTTCTAGCCACCCTCGATAAAAATTTGTCAGTCCGGAGTCATTGTCAGTGTGAGATCACTGATCTAAGCCCACTGGCTCGTTGTGGCAAGCCCAACAGCTCATGTTGAAATTTCCGAGACGCGTGCTGAGCAACTGACCAATAACGACAGAGCGGATCGGCGGACCAATCAGAGCAGACTTGGCCCACGTGGGGTCTAACAGTGTGGGCTCAGCAGAGCGTAGCTGACGGACTCAGAGCGGAGAGGGAGCAAGGAGGAGCAGTACATGAAAACAGACACTTTTTTCAGACTTTAGCTATTGTGAACGTACAAAAGTAGGTACATAGATTAAATATACGAACCCCAAAAAGGGCAGAATATGGACTCTTTAAAGTAACATTAAGCTTTGTTGCCATCCATCATCAATCAAAAAAATGTGTCCTTACATCTTTAAACTTAGGCCACACTTATAAGCAGACAGCACGACTACATCCTCTGTTTTTTCAGAGATTTAAGGTGGAAAAAAAAACAAAAGTAGTTGAACTTGAAGAGAAATTGCCAGGATTCTCAGGTGAGGTAAACAAGTGAGAGAAGATGTTCCCACTAATCCTGGCTGGACGTGAGCAGCATTCACACTCTCAAACACAGTGTATAAACACAGACCAGGAAATAAAACCCTCTCTGTTCAGCACTGTCACAACAAGCGACCCTCAATGCCAACCGAATGGCTCCACCATCTTCTAAGGATTCTAACACCCACATTAGGGTATGCATTTCACACAAAACACACTCATTTGCAGAGTGACATGACAAAGTTCAAGAAGACGGGTAACAGTTTAATTGGCTCTTTTTTTCTTTTTTGGTGCGTTGCCCAGGACAGTTAAAGTATTTCCCATGGCTTCTGTCACCAAGATATGAATAATTAACAGATATTACATAATACTTACGATAATGTGCAAAACACATGCAGGCTCGGCTTTCATTACAAGTAAATGATTGGCTTGCACATTAGCTGCATGTGGAGTTGGTAGCCAGGGGCAGATCAATGGTTAAACCTTGCTGTTGATTGTTTAGTGGGTAGAGAAAATGCCTTAATTAGTTCTTCCACGTAGCCACAGCTCGTATTTCAAGACATCCCCCCCCACACACACACTTCTCCCTTCCTTCATGCTTCATCCCGAGAGCTACTCCAAATGTCTCTGCATGAGCGTTTGCCTTCATAAGGCACAGCAATCTTCACTTTCAGATCGCATGACCATTGGAGGAAAACAATATGAAATTCAGGCGGGCAGAACAAATGTATGCAGGCAATTATTTTGATGGTAAGTGGTTATTGTGCTGTTTTTTTTTTCTTTATTGCTATGTGGGGATGAGTTTGATTAAGACTGGGAGGCAAATAGCAAACCAATGATCAGAGAAAAACACATATTAATGAGTTTGGGAGAGAATTAATCAGGGTTGTGTGGATTGTTTAATGAAGAAATATGTAGGACAACAGAAGCACTATAACAAATGGATTATGTGCTCCAATGTTGGAGGACTGCGTTATCGAAAATTCCCAATGTCGTTTATTCTCCTGTAATGAAGAAAGAGTCATGTGCAGAACTTTTACCATCAATACAAACAAGGGAAGAGATTCACTCAATGTCTCTGCTTGTGTCAGCCTTCATAGTGTCTACTTGGGGAAAATATGTTCCGATGAGAACACATGGAATCAGGCTTGATAAGAATCTGTGGACAGCTAACATTCCGGTTTACTTTTGTTTCACTTTGTATCATCCACTAGTGTTATAGCGATTGGTTAAATGCAGGACAACATGGGGCCTGGTTTGCCAGGTTTTAAGAGGCTGTATGGGCCGTAGTCCTCAAGACCGGTTGCCCGGGTTCAAGTCCGCCTTGTGGATCTTTTCCCTCATCTCAAGACCGACTCTCTCTTATCCTGATTTCCAAATCTATCCACTGTCCTGTCTCTACATCAAAGAAATACAAAGACCCCAAATACATCTTTTGGAAAATACAGGACAATATCCCATGTGGAGAGCAAAAAAGTTGAAAACTCATCAGCTCAAATGCAATACAGCAGCTTATCAGCAGCATCTAACTACAGTATGGTTAAACTTTAATTAATGTCTTTAAATATGCATATATATGCATGCAAGTGTACCTAACAATCCACTGCAACCAGTTGTGTCTCAACTCCCACTCCATTTTGCTTCCCAGGTAACTTGTCAGACTGTAAGCAATGGAGTTCATTGAAAAGAAAGTCTTGACCAGATATCATTCATAGCTAACCACTGTTCAAACCTGAGGCTGTACCGCTTTACAGACTTTGTCAAAAGTCAAAAGTCAAAAGTCATTGAGTTCTGAGATTAGGCAAACACTCAAGCAGTCTGGCAGTTACAGTAGATGAAATTCCAAAAGAGTTTCTACTGTACTCTCGCTTACCAGTGGGATAAGGGATTTTACCCTAGGTGTTCTCTTCTCTGTCTTATTGACCCTGAGAGCTGACACTTGGTTTTGGCTCAGTACTGTTATCAACTCACTGGAACAGAAGTGAGAAACTCTCAAGGAAGGCTGGGGATGCATTGTGGGTCGAAGGGGCTAAATGCTAGGGCACAGATCCTGCTGTAACCCTCAGCAGCAGCAGTGGAAGGATAAAATTGTTGCTAAGCTGGACTCAACATTGAGACTGGCAGACATGAGTGTACTTGAGCTGTCCACACAGAGAAGGAAAATATAGACACATATAAAAAATAGACACACATGCTTACACAAAGGAATCAGGATTTGCAGTAACAAGGCCACCATTACTATACATGCTTTAAGCATCAAATTAATTACTAGTTTGCTTTATCTCATAACCAGAAGGTCAATAATTTGAATCCCTGCAATATCACTATTGTTCCCTTAAGATCAACTCTTTGACCACAGACTCTTACATTGGGAAACAAGAGAAAAAAACGATGTCTTAGTGAAAAGCTCTTTAGCGTAACTGAAAGGCAAAGTATGCCTGGCTTTGCTGTAAAACATCTCAGGGCTGTTTCTCACATTAACTGGAACTCTGAGGTCTAAATTCCAAATAAGCTTGTTTACAGTTAAAATAGCTATATTGCTTGGAAATAACTGCGTCTTCCATCCTACAAATTTTGCATTAGGAGAAGAAGGAATCTAATAAGTCGGAAGTTTTTATGAGGAAGCTTTCAAAGGTTGCAAAAAAAAAGAATGCATTAAGTAAAGACAGTTCATGCAGCTGACTGAAGTGGCCTTCTTCTTCTTAGTTCATCTCAAACACTGAATAAATTAAAGAATGAGTGGGAGAATGATGATGGGTAAATTAAAGAATGTACATGCCGTTTGGATAGATGATGAATAGATGACTTGGCGTGATGGATGTTAAATGATGGGAGAATGAATGACATCTATTTTATCAGCCGTCATCCATCAGCGTATCCGCTCATCAGCCAAGATAGATGATGGCTACTGAAAAATAATAAGGAAGAAAGAATGACAGAAAGACAGAAAGACCAAAAGAAAGAGAGAAGAGGAAAATGTAGCCTTGAATATGGGCACAAATGTTGAATGGATGATGGGGGATTAGCGAAGGGAGTCACTTGATTAAACTGATCCACTTTGAAGGTCCAAGCCCCTTATAAACAACCAACAATAAGCTTTAAAAAGAAAAAGACATTTCCTGAGTTTTTTCCAACACAGCTTATGTTGCCACACACTACTGCGTCAATCACTGTGCACCCAGTTGCTAGTTTGTTGACAGGAGCTGTCAGGACAGCAAATCTCTGCCTTTGCTCTACAAATAGGTGATCCCCTCTCCCATCCATTATCTGCTGCACCTGCACGGTTCCATCCATACACTTGTGTCCCCACAGTTGCCAAAGAAATGCTTGCAGATCTCAAAAGTATATGTAAGTGGGCATGAGAGTTTGCATTTGTGAGTCAATAAGTTTACTTGCATTTTTGGTTAATAGAAATTAGGGAATGTGTTCGCATGAGTACATGAATTTGTAATGTGCATTTGTACAACATAGAAATGGAAAAGACAAACAGAACATTATTAGGCCTGTCCATACAGCTATTATACCACTACAGATACACATACTCTGAAGGCCCTACTGAACAATTTAAAGGGCCCGATCTACTGCATGATTGTGTTAGGTGTGTGCAACTACATTTAGCTAGAAAAGTTGGCTAACTTGCAAGCCGTTACATATTCATTTTTTGAAGTATAGGGAAACTGACCAGGGTTCTGTATTTGGCGAGTCTGAAGTAAGAAACGCTTAGTCTCTTTTAATAAGACATGGCCAATGATGAACTTTAAGAGAGATTAGACCCTGAATGATGATAGAAAAAACATTTCAGAGCATAGCCGAGGTAAAAAAAAAAAAGACAACTTTTGGTTCTGAGCTTTACAAAATGTCAACAAAATTAAATTCTCCAGTAAAAATCCTTGGCCAACAAGGAAGAGACATTGGTTTTATTTTGAAGGACTAAACTTCAACGCTCCTATGGCCATGTCAACAAATCAGAATACTTATTTTTTCAAAGAGAAACAAAATGAAGAATTAGCTCAGCTGCTGTTAGGTTTTCTTATTAAAAGACTTTATTGTAAGTGCGGGCGTCTTCCTCCTTACTGTCTTTACAGAGAGGCAAACACACACATCTATATATCAAACAGGCTTTGAGATTGTAATGCTCTCCTGTCGGGATCTCCCAGTAGTGATCGATATTGAATGAACTGCAATCCAGTGTCGTATCCTACTCTAATATCAGTCCTATAGCATGCATCACAAACTTCATGTTTTCTATAAGGTCAATGGATGGATCACCTCCCACAGGAACAGCATGCAATTCTAACACTGTTAAGGCTGTTCCTCAGCAAAATGGTTGTACCCATTCAAATGTAATTGCACTTTTATGTGTTTAACTATTGACCTGAAAAGAACAACTGCATTAATTCAACTACATAAAAGCGCTTTATGAGAGGTTCACCAGAGAGACGGCAGCAATGGGATTTCACTGTCTCTGAACACACTGCGGTCAGGAGCAGAAGCGTGGGCGGTGTGTGTGTGTGTGTGTGTGTGTGTGTGTGTGTGTGTGTGCCTGTATATGTGTGTGTGTGTGTGTGTTGAGTTGGTTGAAGAAAATGAAGAAATGGCGAAGATTTATGGAGAGAAAGGCATCAGAAGAAGAAAATAAATAGGTGGCAACAGGAGATGGAATTAAAACTCGACTGTGAGGGAAGATTATAAAGATTACACATAGACAAAGACTGAGCCACAGTTGAGTGTTTTCTTCTTGTTCAGAATATCCGTCCTTGGTTGTATCCCCATAAATATTCTTGCCTGCACATGTACTGTATGTTGAGGGACCTCACAAATTAAATGCACATTTAATTTCAACATGGCAACTGACATTCATGGCTGAGCAGCTACAGCAGCACACAGCAGCACGTGCACGTGCACGTGCATGATTTTTTGTGGTAATGAACGACCTATTCCATCTTAATGCAAAAACCACTGATTGAAACTGCTCAACAAGGCCGTTATTGCATTCATACCAAAAGCTCTATTTCCCCCTGCCTGGCAGTTAAGTGTTTGGGTGGTAAACAAGTCTCAGAGCCTCCATTAAAGCAGTTTAAAAAAGTGACATTGAAAAGAGAAACAAATATGGCCGTGAAGAAGACAGAGATTATCTTAGGTGTGGTATAGGACTATGAATAGAACAGAATAGAAACGTATGAAAAAGGAGGAGGGATGTTAGAAAATTGGCTGTCTTTGAGGGTACAGAAGAAGACACAACTCAGAGTATTAGAGCAGTAGATACCTTAATGTGGGTATACAAAAGACGCGAGGTGAATATACAACACATTGAACATGGATCATAGCAATTTATAAAGGTCTGAAATAATATTTAAACTTAATACATTTCAATATTAGAAAGATTTAAATTACCTGACGATTAAATAAAAAAAGAAAAATGTCATTCAAGCTGATGTGAGGAACTCTAAGGTTGTGTTGATTTTGGCAACCCCTGTGGGCAAAGCGGGGCATTTCATCTCATTTGCTGATCTTGTACTGTACATGGTACTGTAGTGTTTTCTAATTTAAAAAAAACCCATCATCCTCCTTTAACTTTAATGTTTAAAATGCAACTATCTCTGACTCTTTGACTTTATAAAATCTTAAAAAGGCTAATTAGGCAGCGTGCTGTAAATCATATCAAGTGACACCTAACTCGCAACAGGGATGACAGTCATGTAAAAAAACAACATATATAAAATCTGTTATCTGATTGTCTTGTTTGCTTTTACAGGCCATATAGAGACATCAGTATTCATTTCAGGTTATTTCATAACCATCTAAAAACTCCTCACAGAAGCTTTAAATGTCTTGACATACTTTAGTCACTATATTAGAAAAAAAATAAAAACATTTTCTACCGGCTCATTTCAAGTTTATAAAGGGTCAACGACCTTACTTATTTAAAAATGTTCCGGAGTAAAGGTGTAGTATAGAAAAGAAGAACACATTGTGCTATTTTTCAGCACTTATGATCAAAACATTGTTGTAAACCTGCCTTTCTTCATCCTTCTTTCTTGTATCTCTGCTGTAGTAAAGAAGATGGCAGGGGACGTCGGCCGTGGCCCCGGCCCCTTCCCCCCCCCAAACACACGCCTCTTTCCCGCCAAGGTAATTGGATTCACAGGCTGCTGATTAAATTTGGCCCATCCCTCACGCAATTGTTTCCTCCGAGTCTTTATGAAAAATGGGTGAGATTTAGGGATTATGGAATTATACGCGAGCAAGGCAGAGCATCTGCTTAAAGATGAGAAGAGGAAAAATAAAATCATGACAGCATGGTTATGGAGGAGGGTGTGTGTGTGTGTGTGTGTGTGTGTGTATGGGGGGGGGGGGGGGGGGGAGGGGGGGGCATCCTTGCTTATTTTCAACTTAAACTGTGATAAAACCCTGGTAATCTGAGCTTAATGGATAGAGAGGGATGGGGAGGAGGAGGAGAAGAAAATCATATTACAATTCCTTGAGATAAGACAAATCTATAAGCAAGAAAGAAAAAAACAAAAGAAAAAACAAATGAGCAGAGAAACAAAAAAAGTAAGGCTGAAGAGATTATCAAGGGGACAAACAAGTGAGCGATTAAAAAAGAGTAAAAGACCTTCAATTGCTGCTGCTGAGGGCCACTTAGCTTATCAAGGCTGATGTGTGATCAGCCTGCCAGTTGAATGAAAATGAGCCATGCTCTCTGGAATGGGTGAAACAAAACAGGGCCTGAGAGAGGCAGAGAGAGAGAGAGAGAGAGAGAGAGAGAGAGAGAGAAGATGGAAAGACTGCAAAGAGAGAGAAAGAGAGGGAGACCATATCTTACCACAAGCATACCAAGTATGTTGGTTTTGCCACAGAGGAAGTTGGCCTCGGTCAGAGTGTGATTTGCTAAGGCAACAACACGTCAGTGAGGCCTTGTTTTTCCAAGCCTACTGAGAGACATTCAGAAACACACTACAGGCCATGGCTCTCACTTTGTGAACACAGTGCTTCTTATGTGTGCCTCAGCCAAGGTGGTCAAGTCCATCCAGAATACTGTAGAGCCGATTTGAAGGGAAACTACAGAACAGTTAAGGAGCATGCACCTTTGCAAAAGCTGCATACAGTCGAATCAATCTGTTGACCTGACACTGAAGAAATGATGAGTCTTTAAATCAGAAATTTGCTGGACCCCAAAAAGGGGGTATGGGTCTGACTTCTTATGAGCCCCTAAAATGTAAATGTAAGTGATGCCAACGAATAAAGTTGTAACATTACATCCTATCTGCTATTTAGAGCAGTTTATATAATCAAATGTCTTCAAACAAGAAAGATAAATGAAGAATAAGCCAATTTTTGATTGAGACATTTGCATCCTACCATAAAATAGAAGCTACACAGGAAGGAGGGCTGGGCGGAAGCAAAGGACGCTTACCTGTTGTTTTGATCTGCATTTACTGTATGGACTTTAGGGTCAGATTCCAAACCAAGTGAATGAATTCAGTTAGCTTTATATTGCATGAAAACTCAAATGCTTTCAGATCCAACCATGAGCCTACAGAAATCTGTTCATCATCACTAAATTGGCCAATCAGCTTGCTTGTTACATTAACAGACACACTGAATGTGAGATTATCAAAAAGGGACCAGTCATTCGATTTGATTGAGATTTACAGATCCTCAAAAAAAAAGATAACAATCTGATCTGCGCAATGGAAAAGTGAAAGAGAAGCAAAGGAATGCTTTACTCAAATGCTGTATGGTCATGACTGTTGATGTAACATCCACCATATCTCTGTAGAGACTGAACAGAAAGGACCTTTTCATGTTCCATTACCCACCACTGCTCCCATCAATAGCTGCTCCACTTAATGGAAGCTTTGGCCTAAGAGGCAAAAAAATAAGCATATTAATTATTAAGCTTCCACAGGGGAGACGGGTGGAGTTGAAAGGTTCAAGGGTATGTGTGTGTCAAAAGCCAAGGTTATGAAATTGCTTTTGGGGTACACGGCTTCCTTCAGAGCTTAATCATAACAATGTCAAATGGCAGCGACTTGCTGAAAACGTCCTTCCTTTTTTCCAGCTCTTCAAACATGTAACATCTTATGTCAGCATTTCATACATGCCTAAAGACACCATCACCTTAACTTAAAAAAATAACTACTTTATGTATTGCTTCACCTCTGAAACCGTCTTCTACCACCTCAAACCCAACGTTGAGGT
Organism: Labrus mixtus; assembly: GCF_963584025.1. Classification (NCBI taxonomy): domain Eukaryota; kingdom Metazoa; phylum Chordata; class Actinopteri; order Labriformes; family Labridae; genus Labrus; species Labrus mixtus. The sequence continues at coordinate 22,852,197 of NC_083624.1, forward strand.
GGTAGTAACAATGGGTTAGTGTTTTCTGTTTGGTTTGGTTTTGGCACTACATGGATTTAGTAGTTGCAGTATTGCTTTCTATACATTTCTATCACCTGTCTTTGTAAAGGATGTGTGTGTTCACCACAATTTATGGTTTCGGGAATTTAAAATTTGATTTCCATTCTAAATATGGATGAGGTGAACAACACATTTGAAAACATTGGGTCAGGTTAGAATAAAAGGTAGATATGGAATTATTAATCTAAAAACGTACATGGTGTAAAAAAACATTCCTTGTTTGGCACATCTTTTGATTTAATTATTTGTTATTTTAACTGAATAGGTTATCTTTGGTTCACAAGGAAACTGCCAATTTCCACAAAGTATTTTCTTTGCTCCATTGGAAATTGGCAGTAAAGCTAAGTCACCTTGAAAACATTCTCAACAACAGCTATTGGCTTATCCACATTTTTAACACTTTTCTATCCAGTGTCAGTGAGGGTGTATGCAATTATCAAATAACAGTTTTACAGTCTTACATTCTACTCTAGTATCAAGTAAGGACAAGAACAGGCAATCATCTCAGTCGAAATAGATTTGATCTGTGTGAGAAAAAAAAAGTATTTCATAAAAGGAGACATCAAATCAGAGCAGCTGTCAGAATTACAATGTTTTTCCATTTGTGAACATGTGTTCTTTGTGAAAGAAGACAATTGTCCTTTAGTCCAGGGGAATCGACTGATCTCTGCTTTGTTTGGAGAAATGCTCTAAAGTTTCAATAGTTGTCACATTTGTTGTGGAATGGATATGTGAAATCGTTATTGTTCATTTCATTTTCACAGATTGGTGCTCCCGAAGCTCTGTTGTCAGGGAGAGCGGTATTCAAATGGATTTTCAATTTCAATTTTTGCATTTGTCGGAGAGTAATCACTGAAGATTGACAGCAAACTCAGAGTTAGAGGAAGACTGTGACTATCAGGGAAAAGGCCAGAATTTAACCCAAGCAGAAACGGTTAGGAATTACTTTTAAATGACAGGCGTTCTAACAGGTGAGATACTAAGGTTTAGTATTTCAGCTTTTTCAGTTTTATATCATGCTCAGCTCATAAAACATCACCATGATTATTAAATCCATATAGAACAAACCAGTCGACTATCAAAATGTCAATATGGTAATACAAACTGTTCTAAAAGTGGGTCAGTTCAGTTACAGTAATTTACTGTGTATCAAAGTCATCCATCTTTCATATGAATCAAGTGAGTGAGTATAAACCTTCACTTCAAAGGCATGTGGGAAGACTTCTGTGAATTTGAGACATCGGATATCAAATGCCATGAAAGAACGTGTCGTATTTCTCATGTCAACTTTAGTAGAAGACTCCGATTCAGACCGTAAAGCTTTGAAGCACTAAAGAAAAATATAACAATTTATCTCCATTTGTATTTTCTAACACATTATACCTAAAACAGGTGAGAAAATCACCTGCTGTAGTCGCTGATGTTGTTGTCTCCGGATAGGTGTTCCTTGAGCTGCGATTTCTGTTCTTCTGGCTACCAGTGCTGCCATTGAAGGGCATAGCCCATGGCTCAGAAGAGCTGCCTTTTGTGTAAATTGTAACATATGTATATGAGTAGTGTGAAGGTTGTAGAATAGGAAACATTTAAAAGTGTCACCTCTCTCTGATAGTCAGCAACATTAAAGATGAAATGCAGGGCCAGTCTACACCCACATAGGGTTGCATGGAATTCAAATGGGGTCGCCTGATTTTTGTATTTATTGATCAATAAAAATTATTGTATATTATAATATATTCAACATTCAACCATAGCCAGTGCCAAAACAAGAAACCATCAAATTCTCTGTCTTCCATCCATTGTGCAAAAATGTCATCCCAGCCTTAATGAGGTCTTAAATGGATGTTTACTTGCAATACAGTAGATAAAAACTATTACATGATTGAAAACACATTATTTTTTACACATTTTTTTCTGTGAATGAAATGGCTTCATTTTCTAATATTATGTACGACAAGTTATACGGCGTACTTGAGAAAATAACTGAATGTTTTTTTTCTGTAGCAGCAGGATTAATGTTTGTGAAATACAGAAGTTTTTTCTTAGTATCATTTTACAGAACTAATAAAGCCACAACTTTGAGGCACAGCAATGTTTAGAACAATTGAACACACAATTCAAATATATTCTTTGAGTGTAGTGTAGTTTGATTTTTGTAATACTTATAAACACCTTGTGTCTTCTACAGTAAAAACACTCTTATCACTTTACATCCACAAGTGTCCGTTTAGGCCCCATAAATAAGTTGATAGAAAATGACAGTTTCCTCAATGGCTTTTGAGAGCCACAGAGCTGCCAGTCAGCTACTATTTTATTTGCTTTCCCACTCGTTTTGCTCTTCCTCTGAGACAAGCACTGAGTGGCTCTGACATCAAAGACCTGTCTGAAACACAGTCTGGCCTTCACAATCAAAGGAAGAACTGCACGTCACGGCTGCAGAGTCACACACTGATGTGGTAAAGTCAGGATGACAGACAGTCAGTGACAGAAAGTGAACATGACAATCACAGTGTGAGGGGTTTGTTTGAATCTGCATTCATATCTATGGCCCATTTCAAAAAGTAGAATAACATATAAATGAAGTGTGTAGTGTATACTGGATGAAGAGGAATATTTGATCACAATACATTTGAACATTTGCTTTTTTTGTCCATTGAATTTGAATATATGTGCAATACATGGAAGTATCCATACTCAATAAACTTCTTGTAATGCACAAGCTTTACATAAACATGATGGAAGTTTGAATTAAGACATAAAAACATAATTTGCAACAGTGTTCATTGGATTAATCTATTTAAAGGGATAGATGCATATTTTTGAATTGTGCTTGTATGGTAAATGTCAATAGAAAGCTCAGCTCATCTTTTGACATCATCCATCTTCATCCATTGGGAAGGTTTGCTCCACATAATTTTGCTATTTGATTTGTCAAATTTGGGATTTATTTTCAAGTCAACTATTTGGGCTGTGTTGCAACAGGCTGCTAGTCGCTTCGTTTGTATTTCAATGTGGTACACTTCCTTTTCTTTGAACTTTAAATTTAGACTTTGGACAAACATATTTTCTTTGAGTTCTTAAAGAAAAGAAGCCCAGAAGATACAAATGTGGCCAGTCTTTTTTGATAACTATTTGAAGTTAAGAAAACAACAACAACAACAACAACAACATGAAATACTTCAGTAATTGTATTAGTATCTGAAGAAGATATGATTAGTTCATATAAAAAGAAAATAAATGTTATCGTTTCCTGTTTTTGCACACACATATTTAACAGGGAACTGAAGTTTCACAATATTAATGATATTTAAATACAATTGGACTTTGGCCTTTTAGTTACCATTTTATTGAGGGGATGGGCGGGCGCACAGAAATTTGCCATCCCCCCCAAAGACAAAAACATTTTGAGAACCACTTTCATAGTAGATGCTTTGGCATAAAAAAAGCTATTTCGACACAAGAAGTGAGTATTGGATTCTCTAAGTTAATGTCGTGTTTCCTCAAAATGTAAAAGTTAAAATGAGCAATACAATTTTATTTTTTTGTTGTTGCGGTAAACCAGTTAAGCAATTCCAGCTTAACCAGTTAACCAAAAAAAGCAACAACTTCATCTTTTTGACAAGTGGTACCTGTAAAGTCACAGCCTGAAGTAGTTCATAAGCAATATAGATGATTTTACCAGTTCTTGCAAGAAATGTATTTGAATAATTTTCTGCAAACAAAGTATAAGACAAAAAGAAATGAGTAAGGAAACACCTTAAACAATGTACACAAAAAAAATAACTTCAGCAGCTATATAAAGGTTAAGATATCATAATCCAATGCTATACATGTCATTGTAACTTAAACATTATTGTCATTCAGCTATCACAGGGAATGAGTAAGTTCCAGGTGTAATGTGTGAATTCCATCTCTTTATGTCAGGCAATACAATATTTCTGTCGTCAAACATTTGAGAATCTCTTATCAGGCTTCACACTGAAAATGAGAGCTGCAGGATATGCTTATTACTTCAAAACAAGCACATTTTGTAGCCACCACATTCTTATTTAAAGCGATATCGTAGCAGTGTCTGTTCTGAAACATCACACGGTTTGAATCGCTGCAAAACACATGGACATTTGCATTACCTTCACACCCATTCTGTCCCTGTAGCACCCTGCTGCAACAACAGGGTGGAATTCAGAAGAGAGATGAACTTAAGTGAACAGCATCCTATTGGTGTCTGAGCTAGTTTAACAGCTACATCATGGCAGTTTCTTAGCTTGATCTGATATTTAGCCTGGGGGTATGGGGATGCTGGAGATGGAGAGGAGAGCACTGTGTTTTGATTATTAATTGGCATTAAAATTCTTTCCACGCCTACTTAAACTTTTAATGAGGTGAAAGTCGACTTGCACTTCCAGCGTGCCGCAGAGGCTCAGATTGGTTATAGAGGGTATGTAGTCATGTTTTGGCGAGTCTGGATATTGTTCCAGCTGAGGAAAGTTGAGTCAGAGGAGCGGACTATAAGTGAGAAAGTAAAAAGTCCTCCTGGGCAGGTCACTAATGCATACATGGGTGTGAAAAATCTAAATGATTTACTGGAAACAGACACACGCAGCACATATGAATGTTAATGTACAAATGGATTCACACACAAGCATAATTGCATGTATAAAAAAACAAAGATGTAGATGTCCCAGAATAGATAAAAGGACTTCCAGCTCTTTAGTTTAAATAAACTCAACAATTTCTAGAGTTTAGCTTTAGCTGCTTAAATATTTGTCCATGCAAGACTTTAACCATGCAGCAAAAATAAATACATTATAAAGACTGAAATGTTGCAGCCACTGGTCTGCTTGACATGGTGAATGGTAAAAGGACTTGAGCTTGTATAGCGCTTTTGTCGTCTTCTGACTACGCAAAGCGCTTTTACACTGCAGGTCACATCTACACATTCACACACTGATGGCACTATGTAAAGTGTCCATCAGAAGAAACTAATCCCATTCATACACATTCATACGCCGCAGACAAAGCAGCGGGAGAATACTTAAGTGTCTTGCGCAAGGACACATCGGACATGTGGCTGCAGGAGCTGGGGACCAAACCCCCAACCTTCTGGTTGAGAGATGACCAACTCTACCAATGATCCACAGCCGCCTCATCTAATAAAGCATATATGACAGCCAAAAATCTGTTATAAAAACAGAGCAGTGCAGTGCTGGTTGTTCTGACTGTTGTTTCACATTGTTTTGTAACAGGTAAATCGAGAAAAAGGGTTGCTTGGTTGGCACTGGGGAATATTGAGCAAAAACTTAAAATGCTGCAGATACAGTCCAGTAATCTAATATATGCAACACACACAAACAAACATTTTTTAATTGGCAAAAATCCATTTTGAATTACCTTCTTCTTTCCTCATGGCAGGTTGTACTGTTGTTGTCCATTAATATTTCACAAGGCCTTGTTATATCCTGCTTATGAAATCTCAAACATTGTATTATTAAACATAATAATACCCCCAAAAAAATCTCAAAGAAAAGCAAAGCAGCAACACTTTTATAAAGGTCAAGCTGTGAGCAACAGCCGGGGATGGCCCTGGAGCTAAAATAAAATCCAGTATATTGTCCAGGTTATATTTTACAGCTGAATTACACATATCTAAAAATGAAGAGAATATGGAAGAAGTGGATAGAAAGAAGGTTTATAAAATGAAGAGATCATTCAAATTAATATTTTATGGAGGATTTAATCCATGTATATCATGTGCAGAAGCAGCCAAAGGTATAGAAAATACCATTCATTCAACTCATGAGTGCACATGAAGAACATTATGGCATGTTTAGCTTGTTAGTCATGGTGGCTCAAAAATGAACCAAACTAGGAGAAACTTCCCTCAGAAATTCATCTCTGTTGTTCCTTTGCATAAAAACCCTACCTTTGGCTCTGAAAGTCTCACTATCTCTGTCACACAGTGGTATTACAGAGCAATCAATTAACACCAAGAACCACTGATGGCCCGTCCCGGACTTCAATTTAACATGCGCCTCCTTGCGATCCACATTAGTGGTTCACAAATGTGACAATATGAATGTCGTCCTTCAAAAAGAAAGTCCCTCTTGCCCCCTTCCTGGAGCGGTGAAATATTGAGTGTGACACGGGAGTAATTGCATGGGAAGTAATCAATTAGACACACAATTGAAAGAGACCTGAGGTCTGTGGGCTGCCAGGCAAGAGGCCTGACTGAATTCTGGTGACGTTCACTGAACCAATCACGCCTGCCCCCAGTGGCAGAATTGCTCTTTTCCCCAAGAAGTTGGACGGAGAATGGAAGGCTTTGGGGATCAGAGGAGGCAGCAATTTTATGCCTCCCCTACCCTCGGCAGTCCCTTGTCTGGGGGGAAACACTGACTCAAATCGTCCCTTTCACCTTGCCCCATCCATTCTTTGTTAGTCTCCCTTGTGCATGATCGTCACAAGGAGCCGAACACGACACGCTCAGCGGATGATAGCGTTCATTCGCTGAGATTTCCCCATCGAACTAACTGCAGAAGCTTTGAGGAAGACAGTCCAACTTAAGTACTCGAAAGGGTGTACAGTACAAAATGGTACAAATACATCACATTGTCTGCTTTTGTGTAAAAGGAATCAATGTGACAAATCAAGACGGCCAACTAAAATATGACTGGAAAAACTTGCCAAAGAGAAAGGGATAAAGAGATGGAAGAAAGACAGAAAGTGGGATAGATAAAGATAGAGCAGATGGGCCATGAAGAAGTGGATAACGCCTTGGCGTAAAACACAGGCTTGTGTACATGCATGAGACGAGAGAGGATCATTCAGCAGATGGGACCTCAGATTGGATGCTTCATTTTGGACGGACGCGGTGCAGGCGTAGGGTGGTTAGGAAAATGAATCAACAACACTAAACAAATCTGAGCAAAAACAAGGATACTGAGTGAAATGAGAAAAGGGAGGGGTGGCAGTAAAATGTGTTAAATGAGAAAGCTCATCTGCGTTGGGCTCCTTATTGAGGCTGTTATTATTTTTTGCCAGAGAAGCAGGCTGTAATTACCATGTGAAAGCAAAAGAGTGTGTAGCCAGGGTTCATGTGAGCGGAAGTGCTGGAAATGTTTGACTCAAGTGGGATGGAAGATGCTGCAGGTCAAAACACATCAAAATACAGATCCAGAGCTTTGAAAATGTCGAGAGGCGGCTCAGTTGAACCTTTCTCTTGCATGGCTATGGGAGCAGAAACTTTACAGAAGTACATAATCCAAACTTCCCTTTGTAACAATCAGGCAGTTTGCTTCTAAGCGGAAAGTGGGTTACCTTTCGAGACAAGGTTTTTTGTCTTTAGATCCAACTTTAGTCCTCACTTTTTAAACTCTTGTGTCCCCACAAACTCCTTCCAAACAAACGCAAAAACTAAACTTTCCACACAGCCTTTAAAATTTCTTATTCACTCCAATACACCCCTCTGCACAAACACCATTCCCCAACTCTTCCCTGCTTGACTGTGCCTTATATTTCATATTCATGAGGATAACTTAGCTAAGCTTGATTGAAAGGTGCATCCGAGGGAGTCCTATCCCTGCTCAGCCAGAAGGTCTCATTCACCCCATCCTCCAGTCCCCTCAAATCCACAGTCCATTCGCAGCTCACAGAAAGTGCACCAGAGAAATCAATAAGTGTAATGCAACAATATACTAGCGACAAATTGATTTCATCCTAAGGCAATTTTCGGGGCAAGTAGAAATGTGGGTGGGTTTCAGCACAGAAGGGGTCTTTTTACTGTGCCTTCTCTCGATTAGCCCCCTATGTAGTTAATATTTTTTTTATCCTCTTATATATTGTTGCTCATGGATTATATTGATCATTTTATACTGCTCCTGGGAGTCGCTGCAGAAGAACGGAGGACACTTCAAAGGCCTTGTAATGAATGAGACGGCCGGTCTAAAGCACAAGTGAGAAAGGAAATAGTTTAAAACTGGACCTATCCTGAGCTTATATCCTTCCTCAGTAGTACACTGAAGGAATATGACAACTGCAACACAACAAACTAGGACACAAGTGACTTATTACTCCACCCCCAGCAAGAGCATGTTAAACTGTCAGGACCATCTGTGCAGAATGCAGTGATATGATAGAACCCTCCATGACAAGTTTACTCTTCCAAAGATAGAAGTTGGAATTCAAGGACTTTGGAGGTCTACAATTTAGGATCAGATTTCCAATAGCTCAATCCTCCCATACTTAGATGTGATAAGAAGACCTGCAAAAAGTCAAAAGTGGCATAAAAAGGACTTCAAGATGATCAGACCTAATCCAAAATGTAGTTGAACTGATCAGACCAAACAGAGAGAATGCTAACATTGGAATTACCAGGATGTACCATCAATTAATGAGCAACCACGGAACAAAAAAGGTGAGCTTCTAACCTAGTCCTCTTAAGAAGCATTTGACAAACACATTACCAAGACTTATATCAAGACATCTTGGACCTACTCAGTTATTAGATAATAGAACCTTTGAGTATAGGAACAAAAACCCTTATTGACATTATGAGGAATAATATAAGTTCAAGTAGATTTGGAGCGCAGATCAGGACTTGGTCATAAGGAATCAAACAGATCCCTGCAGACCTTTATTTAGTTAGATTTAAACCAGCAAAACCTCTGAAGACAAAATAAACTGTTCACAAAACTATTAACCCCATGAAAGCCAATGGAAACAAAATTCCACAATAGTCATCTAACTATGTCAAGTATGTTCTAATGTGATAGTAAGAATCTAAGCAGTACAATTGTCAAGTATCGGTAAGCTGTCTTGATAGTGGATTTGATTTGGATTTTGCATTGTTCAGATATGTATAATGGAAATTTGGCATTACTTATTTAAACAAGCCAATCACAGGAATGGTGACAAGGCTGCTATTTTAAAAACAAAAGTGACACCCCGATTGAACCTTCATTTAGCATTGAATCCAAAGTTTTGGAACAATTGGGCTATCCCAGCTAACAGTACATGTGTATGATAACTATGACGAACTATGATATGGATAGTAAAGCATTTTGTAACTCATCATTCAGTGACCAACTGAACTGAAAATGTCCATCGGCAGGATGCCCGATTCTTCCTCTGAGTCTGACTCAGATACGATACTTCAATCAAAACTTGACCTGCCACACAAGTCTTGAAATGTGGTCTCCACTGTAAAATGGGGTGCTTTTTTTTTTTTACTCGTTTTTCTCACAGATTCAAACTTCTTTTTTTTCTAAAAGGCGTTATAAGAATCTGATCTTTGATATCATTTATGAGCTTTTACTATTTAAATCCAAATTTCCAAAGGCTATAACAAAAAGTGAGCAGATTGCATTCTCTCCTTCTGTTCTATCCCACTTGTTAGTAAGACGAAAAATTCTAGGGTGAAACACAAACAGTCAGAGTTATGAAGGAGAGCAGATTCAGGCCATGGCTGCTGTGCATAACTTCCCCTCTACTTCATGGCTCGAGGCCACGGATGGCACATCAAACAGCAGCTTCTCACAGAGTCCAGCCCCGGCTCCCTGAGCACTGGCTTCAACTTGGCACCACAATGAAGAGACTGGCTTGGCAAAAAAAAAGAAGAAGAAGAAGAAGCTGCGAGTGGTGCTGGACAAATGCAATTCCCAAAGTATGGCGCAACATACCAGAAAGAATACAAAGATGGAACACAACACTCAAACTGCTGCGGCACAAACACACATGGAAAGGGTGTGTTGTTTCCTTTGGCTCTCGGGGATCACAGGGAAGGAAGAGTTGAAGAGAACAATGAGAAATGACTGAATTATTTAGAAAGAGGGTTTGGAAGCAGCAGAGACAAGCTCAGTGCCAAGCTTGTGCCTTACAAATCTAAATAAATTTGAGTCTCTGAATAAATTGTAACCTCTCAGCATAGAGAGAATTATTAAACTTTCCTGCAAACTGATGACATTGTCTTTCTCATGTTGCCCTGGTATCTCCTTGACACACTTATTTTCATGCTTTTATATAAAATATGTCCAACATTTGTGTAATATCTCCCAATAAATCGTTGGATGGAAACAAGCTTCAGTGCACTTTGTCCCGGCAGTCAAGCCCGAATGCACCGGGAGCTCATCCCCTTCGAGAATTAAGCAGCGAAATTCATTTCAAAGCACATTTTACTGACATTCTTCATCAACGAGGACATGCATGGCACTTTGCTGTGCTACCTAATAAATCATTCAAATCTCATTCCTCATGCTTCCCTACGTGTAAAAGATAATAAGAGAAATAATTTATGTCATGATGGCACTGCAGGGCAGGAAATAGAAAAAAAACAGCAGGGTCTGCACCATGGGACTAAACAAGAATGACCGTGACTATCTGATAACGCTCATATTTACTGTTATTCAGCAAAGAAACACATCAACTCTTATTTTTACTCGCTCAGAAGATTTGTGAAGTTGGAGGATTTAGCTTTAAAATGAGTAAATAACACCTCTGACCTTGTGTTGCACATATCGTGAGCTAGGCCTGGCCCTTGTATGTCCCACTTAGCCCTCTATTGGAAAAGCTCTACATATTTTTTGCAAGTCAAGAGCTTAATTTCTTACTGACCTCGGGGTCAGGATGCCTGGAGGAAACCAAGCTGCATCTAGATCCATTGTTCATGAAGAGGCAGAGCCGCCCACACAATGTTTTCCTGCTTAGTGCACTATTAATCAACAATCAAGTACAATGTCCTCCACAACTTCTGAGGGAACATGCTTGGGTCCACTGCAGTGTGGGTTGTATTAAAGATGTGTTTGTGTGTGAGAGCTGGAACGATGGATGGAAATAAAAAAAGTAATGGTGAGACAGAAGAGTCTTTCACAACATGTGAAGTCAGCATTATATCCCACAGTGTGAAAAGGGTTAATTGTTATAACAGTACCAGTTAGTGAAGAAAACACAGACTCTGAATTCACTATTGTTGTAGTACTCGAAATCGGTCTTAAAACAACTTTTAGAAGGTCTCGATCGTCTTGTCTTGGAATCGAAGGCTCGGTTTTGTCTCAGTCTCAGACTGGGCGGATTTGGGATTGTAAATCAAGACCGGTCAAGACCACTACTGATAAGCTATTTTTCTCCGGAAGGAAAACACCCTTTTCCAAAAGAACAGATAACTTAAATTCATTCATAATTCGACTTGTATCCCCAGATATGGCTGCAATCTTCCCAGTGTTCCCTCGCTCTGCCTTGGTCTTGGTCTTGACTTGGCCTCGATTACTAAATGTCTTTGTCTCGGTCTCAGAGCACTCAGGTCTCGAGTATGACTTGGTCTCGGTTACTGTTAACTTGACTACAACACTGGATTAACATCTTGTGTGATTGAAGTTGAATTTTTTTTCCAAATGAAAGTGATGATATCCCTGCCATTTATGGTTGCATCAACCTGAATCAATAAGTTAAGAAGGCCCTTAGAGGAAATTGATCTGCATTGAATTTACTCAGTTTTCTTGTATTAATAAATAATTTCTGATAATTTTCTCAAGATGTAGACTATGAAAGATCTAGACATAATGCAGGTTTTCCTGAGCTTCCAAGTTAGTTTCAGTTGTTTTCCCAAGATATATATACACATTTTTTTATCTCATGATATCAAAGCTAGTTTTGTGAGATTGAGTTGAGTTCTTGAGACAAAACTAGGAATTACTCTTCATAATGAGAAAACAGATCAAGTAAAATGTGTGGATGCAAATCTGCTGAGAGCTTTCAAAATTAAACATGTTGCCTCCCATTTTTTTCAAAACAGATTTAGACAGTAAGTGCTTGCAAAGTAACTTACTGTCTAAATCTGAGATGGCAAAATCCAGTTCCTACCCGATGAATTCAGTTGCGGGCATTTTTTTTTTTATCATTAGCTGCAGGGATGGTACATTTGAAACTAGGTAATGATGTGCTTTAAGTGTTTAATGCTTTAGAAGTCTCAGGTAAGAGTCTGTCAAAAGGGCAGATTACTTTACACACTCTGGGCTGTGTGCCTCACTCACATTCAACATCAGCTTAAATACATTCTGAAGCATTTAATAATTTTTCTTCAAGTATTTGTATCAGGTGTATTAACCTAAAAATGAGTCCTATCTCCTGCTGAATTGAAGGCAGGTAACGAGCCGCAAACAGCAGGACGCATTGAAACATGGAATGTTAAATATTTTATATGAAAACCAGCTTTTTCAAAAAAATGACTGAGGTTCACTGGCACCAACAGTATTAACTAACTTACAAAATAAAATAAAAAAAACATACCTGTGAGATTTTTTAGACCCAACTGACGCAGGCCAAAGTTTCCATCGCGTCTGTAGTTTAGGAAGATGGCGAGGGAGTATCTGTCCTCATACAACTTGGTTCCCCTGATGATCCTCAAGTTCTCCAAAGGCAGGTAGTCAAACTGGTTCAGAGCCACCAACACGTACCCGGTTACTTCTCGAATAGACTGTGAAGAGATGGAGGGGGTGTGAGAGTGTATTTTTAATGTGGATAGTATTGTTGCATAAACAAGGACACCAAGGAAGCAAATTCATTGTTCTGTAAAAGAAAAAAATTGTAAAGAACATATTTCTGAAGGTGAATCTGAAATGGTGCAATAAAGACACATCATCGTCCATGATCATATATCTTGAATATGGAGAGAAAACAGCTCACAATTATTTGACGTTGATGAAGTGCATGTTGCTTTATCTGGGTTTCTTTCACATTTGCAGCATGTTGATTGCCTTGAAGTCTACAAGTCTTGCAATGTTAAACTCTTCTATGAACATGTGATGGCAGCAAGCAGTTTAAAATGAAGCCTTTTCAAATTCCAGGTCTGCCATATGTAAGTCAATGTGGCAGAAAGAATAAAAGCACTTATTACTAGCTCTTCTTGACAAATCTGTGTCTGTCTCTGCCCTGTAGAAATTGGATGCTCTGTCCTATGTGGAAAGATTAGACATTAAATCATGATTGCTTCCAATATCTGTAAACCTGTATGCTATCTTATTTCCATTCTTTTCTCTTCTCCAGACATTCAACATCCTAAAAAATGAGTCCATCATGCACTTTAAAGTTTGTTGTAAAATGTTGTTTGACCTCCTTTAAAATATTTAAGCATATGCATTTGAAATATTAATTAGAACGGCACTGCACAATTTACTGCATTTAAAGAGGTTGTAGAAAAACAAATAGAGTTTTTTAACAAAAAAGTTTTTTGTTATCATGCTGCAGACCTTCATGAATTATTTTTACCCTGTTGCATCTTGAGCTTAAAACGTGTACAGAAAATATATATTACATTGTAATCAGATTAAGTAGAATAATAACTCAAGAGAAACTAAAGACGTAAAAAAAAAAAAAAATGGATTCAAAACCAAAGAAATCTTTAGATCATTGACAACGCCAGTCTTCAAGGTCACTTTCCACCCATTCAATCATGCCTGCGATTGGCGTTATAGCATCTAAGCTAGGTGAACTTGCTGTAGGGTTTGTGACCTCAATGCAAAACTTGGCACCCGGTTCAGCACTCATGTTCGAAGTGCGACCCTGGGTGACTGAGCCACAAGGACAGCCATTGCTTCACACTTTAAATGTCATTTAGGAGGGAGTATAACCACTGTCGAGACTTTGGCATAGAGCCACCCAGTTGGAGTCAAAGTTGCATGAATCAAAGTGACAGGCTGTGTCCTCTTTCTCCCATTCGCCATCATGGTGGCTGTCATTAGCAGTCAGGCAGTCGGAGAAGACTTTCCACGTCGACCCACTGATCAACAAGTCTGTGTTTGAAGTGCTGTTGATGTGGCGAGCCGAAACAAGTCCTATGGAGGGCCCTGCTAGCGTAGTCATGGCGGCTGACAGCTGTCAGAGAGCATGGCCGTCAGCCACCAGTAAGTTAGCTGCAGTCACAGCTCCGTCATCATTACCCTGCTGATTACCATTAATAGAAACAGACAGGCCCAAGTCTGGTGAGTCTTTGTGTATTTATGTGATGGGAACTTACACTCGGGGTGTTTGTGCAAGTGTGTATCAGTTTAGAAACTACTTGGAAAAGAAGATCAAGTTCTTGCTTTTAGTTGATTAAAATAAGCTAACAGTCTGGGAATCCCTGAGGATAATGCCATTCCTTGGAGTAACAATGATTCTTCCATATGGTCATGATAGATTTGTCTGAGGATTATGAGTATGATTACATAGGATTACAAATCTGTCTTTTTTTAATTTAACAATTTACTTTACCATGTTATTCCAATTGAGATAAAACATCTTGGACAATGGAGTCCTGCCCATAACAGTAGCATAAATCAATTTTTCATATAGAACAAGTACATGTACAGTCACTGATGAACCAACCCCAATTTCGCCTTTATCTAATTCTAGCTGACTCTGTAGCTCAGATCAAGATAAGGGAGAAAAAACAGTAACAGCCCAGTATGATGAGTGTCTTTGATACATGTCTGTGTTGTTCTTTCTTGTGGCATCAGTGTGAACACAGACTGAGCCAATCATGGCCGTACTAGACTTTATTCATTAGCCAAGAGCTGAAGTCTGTTTGATGACTCATCTTCACCCTGCTGGGGGTTTGAAGGTCTTTTCAACCCTGCTACACCACTGAATAGCTCCAAGTCTATGTAGTCTGGTGACATTCCCTGGGCACTGTGCCATAACACATCCTCCCAATCTACACTCAGGTGCGGGTAGTGTAGTTTCAACTCTGGCTGACTTTACATGTATCTGAGTGTATACAGGAGCTGGTAATTATTCCAGGGCACACACTTCATGGGTGCCTTTTTCCACATTATTTTTTCCCACCCAGAGCCAGTTTATTACCCAACTCGCACTGTTGCCGGTTTGTTATTTCCAAGCCACCAAATCAATACCTTCCAAAGTGCAGCCTTGCAGAGGGAAATAAAACGAGGTAGAAAGAAGATGGCAGGTACACACGCTTTTTCTCCCCACAGATTGTTTCTTCGATAATGAACTGCATGAAAAAAGGGAAACAACTTGTGGTGATTACAGGCCCTTGCTGAGCTAATGGCCAAACCTGCGCTCCGTGGTCACTTTCATTAAACACAGATCAACAAAACAAGCAAACCCCCCACCGCAACTCTACTGTTGAAGGCGAAGCACATTGTGAAACCGGCACTTAGAATACACATGCAGGTACCTGAGGAAGAACAGCTACAATATGAAAATCAATACACAAGAGGCCACAGTGTGTGATGGGATTAGCAATACTGAGTTAGGCACATGCAGCAGTCAGGGGCATGTCCAGAATTTGTTTGACTGGGGTGGCCCAGTCTTGGTCACTGACTTATGCAGCAGTGGCCAGATGCAGTCCAGATGACATTTATCTGTCACCACCAATCAAATAATGTTGAGCTAACACACAGAGTACAAAAGTACAAAGTATACCAACAAAAACAAATTCTGCTACATTACAATGCTACTGCTGCAACAAAGTCCAATCATTGTTTAACCTTAAATCCAGCCTCTGAAGATAGCTAATCAGATTGTGTAGGATGGCCCCTTGGGTGGCCAATCAGAAAACAAAGGCTCATTCCACCTCATGCCTCCCTTGGATACTGCCATGACTACAATGTAAACAATTTGTTTGTTAGCATTATGCTTTAACTAACTTTATTCCTGAGTCATTTTCATGACCTCTATATAGCTACAGTGCAACAGTAAATTAACTGCTAAAAATAACAACACAGCACAATGTCCTGGATTCCATGCTGTAAAAATAGCTTCTTTAACTTCCTCGATACAGGTGTATGGGGCACACTTCGACAAGGAACAAGCCTTTTAATGTTCAAACCAAAGTTCGTATAGGCTCTTTCTGTTCTTATCTCTATTCTAGCCTGAAGTTTCTTAGTCTACAAGGTCATTTCTTATGGTGGAATAGGCACCCCTTTTAAGATTTAAACAAGAAGGTGCAAACTGTTGATTATCTATAATCCCTCCAGTGAACAAGGATAGCTTTTGTTTGAACTGAGATTGTAAAGAGAGTGGGTTGTTTGACTTCTTTCCTGCATATAGACTGAACTGTGTAGCAAGCCCCCAACTCCCCCAACAATGTACCCCCGGACGACTCCCAAGAGAGTAATGCGTCAGAGTCCCAGTAACAGCGAACAAAAAAGACAGAGAGAGCCAGATTCACTAGATTAACAGGGATTTCTCCCTTCCCCCCTCCACCCTCCTTCCCCGAGCTGGAGCATTTGTGAACGGAAGTGGGGTAGCGGAACAAACCCCTCACTTGAGTCACCGAGACGTGCGCAGTTTTGAAATCAAGTCCTTCAATCCCCAACTTCTGAAAGAAGAGAAGAGGGGAGGGAGGGTTACTGATGGAGGGAAGGAAAAGGGATAAAGAAGGAAATGAAGACAGAGAGGGTGGGATACACACTGCAGGAGGAGGAGTTCAGTCGAGTTGATCAGGCTTGGTTTACTTTCATGCATAATTAAAACCACACCTGTTCCAGGTCAGGAGAGAGAAAGAGATGCAGCAAAATGTCAGAGAAGGGGTGAAATGTTCGGCTGGGTTTTGCAGGCCCAAATGTGCAATGACACCATTAGCATGTTTGAAGAGACTGAACACACTTTAGCATGATTGCCTCTCATTTCCATACATATTGAGGCATAGCGTTGGGGCTCCGCGGGGCTGCGGTCATTGAAGTCTGATACACAGGAGTGCACTGGGAGGGCTTAAGGTTTGCCTTGCATCACTAAGCCCTCATCCTTGATTTCCATATCGCTTCCCTAAAGCCTCTGCCTGAGCTCACATCCACATCTGTAAACAGACACACAATCCGGATGGGGTGTCTACAAGTATAAGTGAGAAAATCCGTCAAGAGTTTTCCCAGAAGCTCATCCTCAATGTAACTGACAACCTACAGGAAATATTGCCTGTAGTTTCCAAAGTGACGGCTTCATTACAGTTTTGGCATCAATTTCTGACATTAATCATCTAAATGAGAGTTAACCCTCCTTTGTGAATTACTCATGTGTATCGTTCACACGGTGTTTGTAGATAATTTCATGATACCATCATATTTGCGCTGCTTCAGTGCAGTATTTATCAGGAGGAGAAGCATCCCTGACGGGGTTCAAGAGTCTTTTCTGCATATCCAAATTCACAGAAGACATTTTACTTCACTTTAAGTCACAGACGAGCCCTCCTCCAGTCCTGCAACCTGCCAGCTCCTGGTAACACCTCAATCCCCTTGGAGTGGCTTAAACCAAATATGAGCCATTTCATACACCTACAGATGATGCTGCTTTTGATGTGTGTGTTAGAGGAGATTGTGTGTGTGTGTGTGTGTGTGTGTGTGTGTGTGTGTGTGTGTGTGTGTGTGTGTGTTTGAACATGAGTGTGTGTGTGCACAAGAGTGTGTGTTTGTGCAACACTCAAGTGTCTTTTATTGCTTGGACAAGATGATGATGATGACTCATCTTTGAAGATGAAGAGAAACTATCCCTTCTGGTGTGTACATCACACCTCTGCCGTTCCCATGAACCAAATCTGTGTGTGTTTTTCGCTGCTGTACACATGGAATCTCATGTGAGATTAGGCATTTGTTTATGAAAAAAAAAAAAAAAACGACATGAAAGATTTGAGACCTCTCTGTTGCCATTCCATGTCCTTCCCTGGAGTCTATATGGGGTCAATGCCAGTTGCTTTCTAGGAACACTTTGTTGCTGAAGGATTTCATAGAGGATTTAATGAAGAAAAACAATTAAAATTCCCTTTATAGTAGGGACAAAATCATCAAATATCAGTTCATAGGTATAAAGTGACAGTGATTGAAGAGAATTAAGTAGAATAGACATTTTATGACATAGGTTATTTGAATCAGAGTAACATTGAGGCTTTTGTTTGATATTGACAGTAGCGGAACGAATGAGTGACTTTCAAAAAATTCCCTGCCCAGAGTTTACATGTCATGTATGCCCAGGCAACGTGTGGTGTTAAGTTGATGCTTGAGTATCATCGATAGCGACAGTATGACAGTGTACTTGTCAAATATGATGACAAGTAAGCCCCGTAAGGTGCATTCATCATCGACAGACAACACCCCTGCTGGTCAAGTATAGAAGGAGAGATACATGGAAACAGGCAGAGGTGGAAAAAAGATACAGAAACAGCCTATAAGTGAATATTAAGTGGAGGTGGGGATACCCTTCTCAATTCAGATAGAGAATGACACTATGCTGTTACAGGCTTTAAAGTTTCAGATGCCACATTTACTGAAGTCAATTTACAAAAGATTAATTAAATCATTTCACTCCAATAAGACATGAGAAGTAAAGCAATTTCTAACAGACGTATATAAGAAGGAAGTGATGTTTACAACTTATTTGTTCTGTCTCCTGACTTCAGCATGCTTATCACTTAAGACACTCGACTCAGAAAACACTAGTAGAAGGTATTCTTTCATACTCTGTGTGTTTATTTTAACAGTCTCTAGGTTACCATCAAATCTGAGCTGTCTTAGAATTTGCTCTACCCAACCCAGAGGCCCCCGGCAACCTGTGTGACAACTGAAGCACTTAGCGACAGAAAGGAACTAGAAGCAAAAGCAGATGGTGCAGATAAAGCTCCTTCTTAAACTGCAACTGTTTCATATATCTAGTTGCCTTTATGTCATAGCTATTCCCAGCATGGCCTTGCACCCCAGTTGGGACCGATGTGTATTACACTTCACCCATTGCAACCCCCTGCATTGTTGTCAGACATCCTATCTTCTCATGTCTCTCTACTGTCCTTGGTGCCTCATTTTGCAGAAAACTTTCCCAAAGTTATCAAGGTAGATGGCAACAAAATCGTCAATGTCACAACATTGATTAGCACATTGCGTTCAGATGGGTTCCTAATCTAACAGTTGTCCTTCTAGCTAGATGTATTTACCATCCACCACCTTACAGTTCCAGAGGCCTCCCTCGGGGGAGTTGGTTCACAAAAGATGAGTAAAATCATGTGACTCTAATAATACATGAGAATATAAGCAATCATTAACTGTAATGTCTATGGAGTGAGTTAGATTTTCCACAATTAGAGGACGATCCGCTCTACCTCCGGTCGTCGGTCTAACTGGAAGGTGGGGGGTTTGATCCCCAGCTCCTGCAGCTACATGTCCAATGTGTCCAAGACACTTAACCCCAATTTGCTCCCACTGCTTCGTCTGCAGCATATGGATGTGAACTGGATTAGTTACTTCTGATGGTCACTTTACATAGCAACTTCTCTCCATAAGTGTGTGAATGGGTTGGTGTGACATGCGGTGTAAAAGCGCTTTGAGTAGTCAGAAGACTAGAAAAGTCAATTTACCATTCACCATTTACAGACACACACACACTGATGTTAGAGATTGCTATTTAAAAGTGTCCATCCGTTTTTACTTATCCCATCCATGCACTTTTACACACCACTGGCTATACCACAAGGACCAATTAGTGGTTCAGTGTCTTACCCAAAGACATTTCAACATAAACGTCAGGTCCCCAGGTCCTGTAGTTTACAGGATCATACAACCAACCATCTGTTTGAGAGACTGATGAGTTTACCACTGAGCCACAGCTACCTCTAGTCCGTACTGAATTCTTTAGTGTTAAATGTTTCCAGGATACCTCCAATTATTGCTAAATTTCACAAACATCAGGCTCTTCTAGAATTCAGCATAAAATGCTATTTTTCCAACTCTGTCACCTGCTGATCAATAACATTTGGGTAATGTGACTATTCATAAAGACCCACATCAGAACAAATGAATACAAATCCAATGGATACTATGATGTCTGATATCTGATTATTGACTTTGAAAGGAAGGTCACATTATACAGTTATAGTACTTCGCACTACTATGCATTTTTTTTATACCAAAACTCATTTCTTACTGTGGTAAAATTGGGTGCAAAAATCCCAGTGGGACCTTATGAGTAATGTTGAGATGTGGCAATGTTTTGGGTGAGCAGTGTTCTCTCCAGTCACAGAGTTTAAAATGATAAACGAGAGAGACAAGATAGTCCGTGAAGCATCTTATTCTAATGCTCCTTATAAATCTAAGGAAAGTAGTGTGATGATTAAAATATGGAGGATGGTTGGAGTGCAAGCGGTGGGGTGGATGGTTAGTAGTCAAAGGTTGAATAAGGCTGATTTTTTGCCAACAATTTCTGCCTGATGCCTCTTAGCTTATTTAACTCCTCTCCCTTAGTCACAGCCCAGACAATGAGGCATGGCACAACTCCTATTGATTTACTAACACAGTAATTAAGGAAACACATGTATCTTGTCTCTTTCTCTCTCCTTGTTCTGTCTATTCTTTCTGTTCAAACCACTGAATGCATCGTTCTACCTCTCAGTCTTGCACCGGTAGTTTGCTTACAGCGTAAAAACCAAACAAGTGAGCAGTTCATTAATGTGGTAGAAAGTCTTCAATCGTACACATATATCCAGTATTGGATCGGCATAAAGGAGTGTTCCTTTAAATGCAAGGGAGTACGACAATAAAGAATAAACACAGAAACCTAGCATAAATTCCATCTGAGACAAAGGATCAATAGCTCATTTTATCTGTCAACACCTCAATTGAAGCCAGAATGGATGTACTGTAAATCCTATGAACACTTTTTTGTAGGAAAAGGTTATCATGCCTTTAATACTTTTCTGAGCTAAATGTCCATAGTCCAAGACCAACAGAAAAGGATGTGAGTGGCAAAGGGTAGCCAACATCGTCCAACGCTTTTGTCATATTTCTAGCAATGTTTCTGGGCCACAGTGCAGAGGAGACTTTTTAGATTACCCCAACTTTGACAGCCCAGTTTGGTCATTTCCCCTTGGTCTTACCATTGGTCTGCTGTGCTATGAAGCTGATGGGAGACATGGCGCAGACACCAAACCTTGAAATATCCACGTGAGGCTGAAAGTCAAAATGTAATAAACAGGTTCTTTATCCACTTCAACTTTTAAACTCAAACCACTGAGCTATTGGAGCCCTATTTCAACAAATCACAGTGCATGGTCTAAAGTATGTGGCCCAAAGGTGCTTGGAAGCTGCCCAGCAAACATTTTCTGGTAAAATGGCAATCAATGTGGGTGCAATGTAAAGACATTGAACCCAGGCTTACTTAACTTCTCTTTTTCTATTGTGTCTTTGAACTTAGAGATCACATACAAACCGCTGTATTATATTTGTCTTGAAATTGATTAACAGCAATCCTGCTACAGTGAAACAATACAGTATCTGCATCCTCAACATTGAGGGACACTGTGAGCATGTATGCACAAATAACAGCAGCGTAACATGCCCATTCCATTGGGGCATTATCATCATGGAGAAACAAATCATTTCAGTATAAAAGTGATCCCTTGAAACAACTTTTTTAATACATTTGTGTGACAAGTGGAATGGTTCAAAAGTCAGGTTTTGCTGTCATTAGTCATCTGTCCAAATGTGAGCAAAATTACCAAATGTACTTTTAGTAATTTGTTTTGTTCGGTTTTTGAAAAGTGGTTTAAGAAATATTAAGTGAAATGGTTTCGGTTTAGCTGTCTGGGGGGGGAAACTAATATTTAAACAAAACTGTCTTTTATGTGCAGTTCTTGGAATATATCAAGTGTTTCTTTTTCAAATGTATTCAGTTAACCCCTGAATGCTTCTTGACTTTCAAGGGTTTGTAGGCAGATAAAATTAAACCACACACACAAAGACACATTTTTTTTCTCTCTCTCTATCTCAAACTGTGTCTTTTCAACTCCCTGACAGTTCCTAGATTGGGTTTAAGAACACTCTGTCATTAAGACTGACTTTCACCTTTTGGCATGAATGAAAAGTGTGGCGTTCACCTTTTGCTATAGCCACCATTAATACAGACTGGAGGGAGAGGACCGTATTCTTCACATTTTACCAGCTTTATATTGGTGTAATTTGTTTGATCCATATCTATTGAGGAGCAGTGGACAGCAGCAGTACGCCAACAGTGCTGTAGCCAACACCAATAGCTAGAATACATAGACCTAAAAACTATTGAAATGTAACATACACATTTACCTTTTTCCTGGAGAAGGTAGGACTCTTTAAAGTCTTACATTGCAAAAAAAAGAAAAGTTAATCCGATTTGCATTACAACTAACAAACAGCTTTATCAAGCTTCATGTGAAAGTTACATGTGAAACCAACATGGACAAAAAATTCAATAACAGAATGCCATTTTTCCTTTTAGTTTAAATTTTTCCCTTTTTTGTTGTTGTAAATTGACAACCTTTTTTTATTCCTAAAGCTCAATGTTGATCATTCAAGACCACCAAAACATCTTCATTTGTGAAAGTTACATGTGAAAGGTACCTGTACAAGATAATGTATGTAGTGTAAGTGTGTTTGTCTGAGTTATTTCCTTCAATAGTTATTTCCAGCTACTTTCTACCTTCAATTAGCTTCTCTAGCTGAACAATACTAAAAACCAATGTTGCAAAGCTGACATTTTAATTTTCACTGTAACGCTAACAAGCAAACAACATTCATTTAATCCTCTGTTTGTCTTCTGCATCCTACCTTGAGAAAAAAAAAAGATAAAGACAGATAGGAAAGGAGAACAGTAGAGTGACACTCCTTCCCATGAGGAGAACTTGCAACTCCATCAGAGCACTGGTAATGAGTGGACTCCTGTGGGGAATTCTCCAAATGGACTAATTTGTAATTGATTCAGTGTATTAATTACCGGCCTGGTTACGCCTGTGTCATGGTTAATATTGTGCCGATCTGACGAGGCTGGGGGGCAGGCAGACTCTTCTGCATGGGGACTGTTCGGGTGAGGCAGCCATTATTCAATTATGCCTGCGCATATCGGCGACGAGGCAAGTCTTAATCCGAGAGTAATCACTTCCCTGCGCTCCCCTACTATGAGCTTATGTGTGTGTGTGTGTGTGTGTGTGGGTTGGGGTGTTGGGGATGGGAAGTAGTCTTAGATCCATCTCGCCCATGGTTGGCTTCTTAATCAGGCCTGGGAACCAAATCCCTGAGGTATTGTAAAGTTATCTTGCAGTAGAAAGAATTAGCACTGAGTTTGGTAGTATGTGTCTTTAGTTCCAGTGTTCTTGTATGACTCTTCATCCTTTTTAGTTCTACTTGTCTTATAGAAAGGGGAGACAGATTGATTTTGTGCAATGTTTAAACATTTCAAACCAAATTTGTCATTTCAAAAACAACTGATTTGCTTAGAAACATACTGTAGGTTTCAAAGCACATTGTAATAAAGATATAGAATATTTTAAAACATCAAAGTATTATGGCCCTAGGTGGCTTCATAGTGGCACAAAATGAGGTTGCAAGAGATTCAATAATATCTTCATACAAGAGCATACCATACTGAACTTTAAGTTTCTTCATGAATCATGAATTATACACCCAACTATTGCTCTTCCATCCCCCTCCTTTATTTGTTTGCTTAAAGATGACATTTGAAGTTTGCTGAATCAGGAAAAAAAGTACAATTGGCCATTCTGCTTACTACTGGTTCTTTCAACTAACCGTATAATATTCAGTATACATTATATACAGTATAGTAACAAAGTTATTTAGGCCAGTCTCTGAGTGATAATAAAACAACTATTTTACAGTCTGTATTAGAACTAATGCAGTAGTTTTCATATAGGGTTGTCAGAGTGCATTTCTTTGTGAGTTTCAGCATTTCTGAAGTCATTCCTTTTTTAGATGTGTATTTAGAAATAGACAAAAATATGACAGATTTTCTTGATTAACATTAACATATTGTAGGAACACAGTTTTAAAAATCTGTGTAATGTAACCTTCATTAATAATAACAACTCAGATGGCCGTTGCTGCTGGGTAGGTAATGCTGCCACATCCTATATGCTCTGTCTTTGAGTGCTGTTCTTAGATTACAGCATATTAGATGAGAGGTGATGACACTTTGCCTCATGGGTAAATCTCTCTCCATCGCTGAGGCACAAACACCTTAATTGCCGAAGCACTCAAGTGTGATTGGTTCAAAGTTGATTCCCTGTTTAGTTATATACGAAGAATATTTTCAACCAACCAGTGTGTTTGCATGTGTGTGTTTGAAGTTGAGTGTTTGTGAGCGACAAGGACGTTTCTTTGACATGATCAATGCACTTTTTTATCCTCAAGTACAACATCATGATGTAAATTGATAAAAAAAGACTACAGAGTAAGCAGCATTGGGTTTACTGAGAACTGTAAAAAAGAAATGGCAGATTTCAGAAAACTCAGTGTTGTCCATATGACTCATCAGAACGCACCATGTGTTACATTTTTATCCTTACAAAACAAGAGGAGAGCGAACACTGTATGATCATTTCTCCTTTTACTAACTTTAAGCCTGACAACACTCTCTTCTCAGCCCCTGAGCAAGGGAAGGGGAAATAAAATGGAACTCTCTCACTCTCTCCCTAACAGTTGATTATACTTCTGCTTTGATCTACGGCCGCCATCCCCTAACCATTCTCTGAGAGTTTGGACCAAGCACAACACAACAAAAAACAACACCCACGGCCCTGGGAGAAACCAGACTCCATTGTGCCCTTCACTGCATATTTCAGAGCGGCAATCTAAAAAGCGCCCAAAGGAGCTTTAAATCATCGACAGTCTTCTCTCGACAGGGCACATTCACTTATTTTTCTGGACAGGGCACTTGAACAGAAACATAAAAAACCAGTCGATCATAAACTGAGGTTCAGGCATCTTTGGAAACATTATGGGAATGTTCAGCAGGGTCCTGGAAAAGATCCCTGAATGTGACAGATGTACTTTTGTGTTATGTTATTTTTTGCACCTTAACACCTCTGTGTATTACTGCACATTTTAAGGATACCTTGATGGGTCAAATCTCACTTTTTAGAGGTTTACAACATGAACATAGGACAACGATGCTCCTTGAAGCATAAAAAAACTTTACTGTTGATCTAATCATTTGGAAAATCTTACAAGAGGGAAGAAAAACAAAAGTTTGATTAATCGAAATAATCATGACTCATTGATTAACTGACTCAATTATTCGAGCAAAGTTGTTTAACTCACAGTTTAAACTTGCAATCATATTCTTCCACATCATGAAATCGTGTAATATGTCTGTGGGTCTGTAGAAGTGTTTGTTTTTTTGTCTTTGCACACATGCAGGACTGTCTTGTAAAAGAGATGCTGATCAGTGACACTATCTGTCTTCAAATTTCAAATATTTAACTTTTTGGCTGGATTTAAGGGACACACCAATCCAGCCATTGGGGGTGCTATACTACCCTTAACATTATAAAAAAGAGTAGACCAGTGCTGCGGGGTTATCACACAGCAGGTCTGATACTTTAGTCCTGCACTAGTACCCCTGTGAGGCCGTTAAGTGTTGCTGTGGGGGAGCCTTGGCCACGCTTAATGGCCCTAACAGCATTATTAGCTAATAAAGGTTGATGGGCCTCACGACTCGATAAATTTGGTAGGACAGGAAAGGAAGAAGCAGTGGCCGTGTAAAGGTGAGGTTACGGTCTGGGAATTTATGCAGTGCACTCGGGCACAACCTGCAATGGGATCATGAAAGGACTTTCAAGTATTCAAAGTTGTTTCATGTTTATGTGTTGAAGTTTCAGAAGTCATAGGAGTGGGATTCAAATGTTGAAAAAAAGGAACACAGTAGTTATAGTGGGAAGGACAGTTAAGTCACTTTATTGAATTCAGTGTTGGAGCTTGTGGTTCTCAGTATACATATACATTTGATTCTGGATTTGAAAGACATCTCTGTATGTGTCAAACATGGTGAATTCATTTTTTTCATGAATTTCCTCAGATTGTCACTTCTTTCATGTACCCAGCATGGTATAATGACAACGAAGGCTCGGCCTATTCCCTTCTCTTTTTTTGAGTAAGCGGGTTTTTGTGCATGTGCACATGATAACAAAACAGTTTGAGCTCCAGTCTTGCCATTTAAAAAACTTTGATTCCACAGCAAACTGCACTCACTATTGAGAAAATCAAAGTCCAAACAACAGAAAAAGAAGCAGATCAAATAAATGTGGCTAAAGTTAGAGGAGGTGAATATGGATAATAATTTGACAGAACATAATGTGCTCCTTATAACTTGGGTTAAGTGATGGCCCATATAACTAGTAAAGAGTGTTAGAGAAAATAGGTGATGTGGCCTCTTATTCTGACTACAGAGGCAATCTGAAATGGAAGATAAAGGTCTTGCTCTCCACGAGGGAACCAAGGAATCAGTTTTCTGACCCACTTGGCTTACTCTCTCACTCTCTCGACACACACACACACATGCATGCATGCATGCACACACCCCCACACGCTCCGTATACAGCCCTTGGAGTTTTATTTGGCAGCCAGAGTTGCACACAATTTTAGGAATCAAACAAACCCAGATAACAATCATGTTTAATGAGGAAGTTGAAATAATCCTTACTAGAGATAGGTCAGAAAACTCTCAACTGCTGCTTCTTTAAAAGTGTTGCTTGAACAAGCAATTAGAAAGAGTCATATTGCGTTGTTGCAAATGGACTCTTTGGGACATTGGGGGACTTAATTAAGATTATTTTGGCAAAAGGTTTTCTTAGCTGTCACACTAAATATCCTTGATGAAATATTACTCTTAAAATTTCCAGGGGTTGCTGTATACAGTACCTTAAACGGCCAGCAGGTGAAAAACACAGCAAACAGCTGATAAAAAAGCGCAGATGAAAAAACAACTACTGACTTACAACAGGCAGAGACCTGGCTGCATCAGATCCAGAATCCTCTGGGGCATGACCGCTTATAGTCCTGAACCTCCCACACTATCAGATTCTTCTTCACTCAAACAATTGATCATATAATGCCTGCTTTACATTCATAAATATTTTCCTTTTACCTGTGGTATCCATGTTGAACGTGAGTTAATTACTTGTGAATCAGCAGTGCAGTAGTAGACAGAAGGTGTTGTCATAGCAACGTCTACTGTTTATCAACTGGTGTGAATTACCACACTTTGTTTAGCTTTAAGAGACTGGTGCTAAGTGCAACGCAATTGAATAACAGTCTCGGACAAATTTGAAACAATGGCGGTTCTCGTGTTAAACCTTTATTTTTTTCCAAGTTTGAACACAGGGGAAATTAATGCCATTAATTATGGCTTTGCTCCATTTAAATGTCCCAATATGGACAGCCTGCATATAACCTGCTGGATCCTGAAATTGACACACCTGAATATAATGCTGTCCTCGTCAATTTTATCAATTACACCTTTGCTCTTCCCAGGGAACGTTGAAATGTCTGCTGGGGGAAAAAAGCAGACTATTTAGTTTCATTGTTAAAGTGAAACTGTAAAACCCAGAGTAAAGATCAAACTCAGCATCTGTAGAACTTTCCCAAATTATTCTCGAACTCTGAGAAATAAAATAAATATAGAAATACTCAGCTTAGCCAAATCAAAAGGTGGAAAACATACCTCTGTGCTTTTTGTTAAATATTTCCCTGCTCTATGCTGATGCTGCTATAACGTACCACACAGCTGTGTATACAGTACATGTGTCTTTCACTTAATTTGGGGTTTGGGGAGCTTTTTCTTGGGTATATAAGATATTTGGGGCTAAATGTGGAGTGGTTACCCAAGGAAATAATGAGGAATTTTAAATGGTTTCAATGGTCATCTCCCTTGTAAGTGGTATCTTAATGAAGAAGATAACTACAACCATAAGTCAAACTTGTTACAGTGAAAACAATGTGTGCTTTTCCAATAGGATTCTGATTTCAACACCTGAGCTTTAGTGTTGGCCAACAACCATTTTGTTTTCTGGGGCTTAAAGATGTTAGTCCCTCAAATGACATATTCTCCAAAATCACATTTTTGGGGGGGCTGTATGTGAGGCTAATTCAGATCCTGGTATCGTAATCCAAACAACTCTATCAAGGAAGGTTGAACTTCAACTGCCGACAGTTGGATTCAGTGTTATAAAGGCCATAGCTCTTCAGCCTGACTTGTTCGATAAGATACTGTGGTTGAAAGATGGTTTGTCTAAGGAGTCTTATCACTATTGTTACCCTAAACTTTGGATACAGCTCATATGGGACCAAGTCAGTGCAGTGACTTTGTCACTCCTTAACCACTACCAAGTGTATCTTAACATGGGAAGTTATACTCAGTTCCTGCTCCTGGTAGCAGGCTTGTTTGCGGGAATGCAAATGAGGCTTAAATTAGCACAGCAACAAACATGTTGTATTTACTTCATGCAACTTTGGTTTAATAAAATTTTTTAAACTTTTTTTATCAAACTATGGTCCAGGGTTTGATTTAGGTTGGCCAAAACAGATAAAAAGCCCTCTTAAGCTCTTTGTAATCCAACTTTGGAAGACCTTCTTTGTCTAGTAACACTGGCTTATATGTTATGGTTTAGCATGTTGTAAGTATGTGAGGAGTTTATATTAAATCTGAACTACATGAACTGACAAAATGACTACCCAGCTTGAACTATTACCATTTCCCCTTTCAACTATCCTTTCTGTTTCTGTGGATTTGTGTCTCTCGTTGCATTAATAAGACTTTTTTTTAGGAACTTGCTCTTATAGATGTCAAAGAAAGAGCAGTGAAAGTCAGAGCAATTTTCACCTCCCAGATAGTTGTGCACAGAAGTAGACAAAAGCCTATGTAATTACAGTAGTAGTCACTGCTACATTAGTGATAAAGACATGATGGCTCATATGGATGGAGCTGGCACAGTTAGCTCCCCACAATGCACTTATTTAATGGTAAAAGCAGCAATTATACTAAAAGAGACTGTCTTTCTAATCCTTTATATCTTGCTCTTTTTTCCTTCATGTTGCTCTTTTTATATACACACTTTCTCTCTCTACCCTTTCTCATATTCTTTGGCGTCCCTTTATCTGCACTGTCAATGTCAAGCAACGGGATATTATCTGCATAGAAGAGTATTATCAACTCAATGAGCAATTAAGTTATTCTGTCATCTATTTGGAGGAAAAAATCAGGACATTCTCAATAGAACAAAAAAAGAAAAAAACTTCTCCCCCACAGCCTCTGTCACATTTGCGACTTGTGTTCTAATTGGGTACTTTTTTACTTCCTTTGTAATTCTTCCTAAGAAGACACAACAGTACTTTGGAAGACAGATAGTGTGAACGATGAAATCTCCCGTTGCTGGGCTTCAGTATAAGCGGCCTTGTGTATGTTTGAATCACAAAAAAAGGACATATTTTTCTCCCTTCAGCCAAAACACATCATACACCCACAGTGTTTCAGGGGGTTATGAAGGATTGTGTTGAAAATAGGAGGCACACATGTACTCAAAAGAAAACAGAGAAGAGGATTATTGAAACGGTTGGAGAAGGGAATTTTAAAAAAGACATCAGAAATTAAACTGCACAAACGGTTGTCAAGCATTGTCTACTTTACCGTGCTAAACTTCATCATGGCTGCATATACATGCAACTTGTCAGCTTCTAGAGGTCACCATTGTTAAATGATAGCAGTTGCCTTTTTCTGATGGATTAATGCCTCTTTCTTAATGGGTGATACATTTGACTGTTGCAAGAAAGCATGATGAGATTTTTTGTAATAATAATAATTACAAATGTACAGAACAAAATTGAAAAAAAAAAAAGCTTTGTCCACAGAGGCCGCCAAAATCAACATATACATAATGTTCCTCACAGGAGTTTTAAAATGTTTCCCTCACCTATTGCTACTGTATGCGTGTGTGAAAGGGGCTAAGAAAAATAATAAAAAACAGAATACAACCTAGCAGAACAATTTATTAATACATTTTCAACTTAAAGGTTTGGGTGCTTTTTGTAAAAAGTTATCATATTTTATTCTGAAACAGGCAGCGTAAAGGAAGTGAATAGATGTTTGTGGAGGAAGCAGGAGGTTGAACTCTGCATTGCTTTTTTTAAATGTCAAATCAGTATTATAATGCAGCCAACACATTCCAGACCAGAGATAACTGAGAGTTGGACACATTCAATTGGAAAGACAATATCCTAAATGGCATTGAATGTGAGGGTAAATTAAAGGATTAAGAACAGTGAAAGGTTACCAGCAAAATGGAGGGAACTAAAAGACAAGCCGTTGTGCGCTTGTGCCTGAAAGCAGTGTTGAAGTAAAGCGAGATAGGTATCTATTACCGTAGCAACAGAGATGGCATTGAAAGATGAAAATGTAAGATAGCGATTGGTCAGGGAGGTTAAATAAAGGGTCTCATAAACAGCAATGAGCCAGCACTCTGCAGAGAGGGGAGCTGACTCACCAACTCCGTTCCTGTGGTGTCCTTTTGCATTTAGTAGTCTTGAATAGAAAATGACTTAAGCGTCATGCACTGAGCTTAAAAGTTATTTTGGGACTGAAATTTAAGCAATCAAATTTGGGATTACTTGACATTTAATGATGATTACAGAACCAACAGATTTTTTTTTTTTAATGTTTCATTCATCTTGTGAATGGGGTCAGGTCAAAAGATAAAAACTGAAACGATCCTACTAAAACAATCCAAGGGCACACTGTAGGAATTGTTTAAAATTAAAAATGCCTCACAACAAACCCAGGTCTACATCAGGGCCCCTGATATCACTGGCTTGTATCCAAAAGTCCTTGTTTGTACGGATCATCGTGCGTGGTGTCGAGACGTTCAGTGTGATGAGTGTGAGCAGGACAAGGAGGCCAACCGGGACAGAAAGTGATACTTTGCTTGTCTTTGACACTTCATTTTCATCCCTTTCCCAGTTAATTTGGCTTGCATGGGTCAGTGCCTCTGACCTCAAAAACCCTCGGAGGCCACCCACCGCACCACCCACCACCCCACCCAATCTCCTCTTGCTATTTATTCCCCAAACCAACTGGAGGAATTGGCTGAGGGCTAATCAACATTTAGCTCCTCCGAGTGTGTTATTACACAGCAATTGATGGATGGTACAATTATACCCTGTGTCACTTAGCTAAATGGCTATGTAATCCTAATGAGTTTTTATTCAAACACTGACTAGTTAGCGCACGCAGAGCTGGGGGTTGAGATAGAAGGGAGGAGAGGATGGAATTGCAGGAGGAAGCTTAAATTGCATTGTGTGTTGCTCTTTTCAACGATGTAATACGGACAGTAAACACAGACTGGGTGGTTCGAGATGCAGGACACTTTGAATGCAAATTACAAGCTGTATGCTGTTAATTTTAAGAGAAGTATGCATAATGTGGTTTAGATAAGATGGAGGTATTTTAACAGGGACACATAGTTTTATATTAACTCTAACACTCGATATAACAAAAAGAGTATCAAGAGTATAAAGGCTTCCTCATACTTCACATTTTGCTGATTTTTCACTTATCATTGAACACAAATGGGCACAAAACTGTACCATTCCTTTTAGGATTGACTTCCTACTTAAGAAATGTAAGCATGCATGGTAAAACCTCTTCAACCCTTTGTCTGAAATGATCCTGTAATGTTTAATTTTGAAATTGGATTGAAATAAAATTGAATTGAAAAAATCTACACTTCTAGTTTTTCTCTTTACTTTAAGTGCAATCAGAGAGTGCAAACTAGTGTTCAGGCTATTTTTCAAGTCATTGGATACTGGATAGAACTGGATAGCTGTTTTTCTGTATGTTAAGTTGCACTCACTTTGACTTAGGCTTCCATCTAGTCTAGTGCAGTCTAGTGCTTATTATAGACTTGAACCATTTTTCTTCTCCATGGTGAACAATACAACTAGAACATAATGACTTTTAAATGTGCCGCAGTACCGGATGGTGGACTTTGCTGGGTTGGATTTTCATAGAGGTGGAAAAAAGCTTTTTAAAACAAGTAATTTATTCTCATGAAAAAAAACTCCTGCATGGAATAACACTTTCTGTATTTCTTTCAGACAAGCTAAACAGAGTAAGAAGTTCAGCCATATATGGTGACAGCAAGAGAGACTAAAGAATGATGTGATAATATTGTGACCTCTGTGCAACATACATACGTAAGTGCTCTTGTGTAAAGTACCAACGGTTTGGTCTCCAAATTTTTTTTAAATAGAAATAAAAAGATACGAGGAAATCTACATAAACAGGTGTATATAAATATATACCAGAATACTGGCTTTTGAAACCTGGAAGCCAAACCTACTCTGTTCCCTCATTATCATGCACAGACTAACGAGCACAGGTTGAACGAGTTGATAAGATGTGCTGGTGGCTGTTTTTCATAGGTACTGTTATCAAAAGGCTGTTGTTAATGAGGACCATAAAGTCTGGTTCTACTTGGGGCATCCAAGCCTTAATACCAGCCGCTCTTGAAAAGGACTCCCTCATCTAAGTCTCAGCGGGTAGAAATTGATTTCAATCCTCCTGAGAGGTCGGTCCATATCGCTCACTTTTCTTCTTTTTTTTTTTTGGCAGGCTGCAGAGGGAGGCAGATATGAAGTTTGAAAGGCATCAGAGGAGCAGGGTGGGCTATTGTCAGGGAGCAGTTCTGCCTCTACCCTCTACTGCCTCTCTATTCAGTCTGCCATTGCTCTGTTACGATTTTATCACCTATGATGTGTGTGTTTGTGTGTGTGTTTGCAGTGAGGAAGTGTCATGCATCTACATCCACTACGCTGTCTTCTCTGAGACGGTGTGTTTCTTTTTTTTCTCAAAGATGTCCAAGTGCAGTTACATATCCTGAGCATGACTTAGTTTCCCAGCCTTTAAATGGGCGTTCCTGCACTGTACATAACAACCATTAGGACATTTACACAAATACATGTAAACAGGAAAAACTGTTGGGTAGAAAGAGTTATCTATAAAGGCACAGACAATATGTACAAACAGTTCAAGCAGAGTGGTGATGAAATGCATCATTTTATTGACAATACTCTTAGCTCATACACCCTTTTACTCATGATTCTGCAATTCAAATGTAATTTGAGCTTGCAGCAATTTCAGACAATATTTCAGCAATGTATTTTCCACTTCACTCAATTTCAGTGTTGTTTTTCTTTCCAGAACTGATTCTGAATATTGCCCACCAAGTATCCCTTTGGTTTGTGTATGATTTAAAACATCCATATCACTAATGTTAAAACACCGGTTGCTAACAGTTTTCTTTTAAACTAACTACTAGCACCTCAGTCTTATTATCAATCAATTCACTTTAATTTTGTTCCTTTATTTGGCAAGGTACCAAATCATGGTATGTGATTGGTCCATTGACTAACATACTCACACATAGGCACATTTTAGGCTGCACTAGGGAACGTCTCAAATTTACATTATGTATATATATATTTTTTTTAAATGCACGGTATGCTCTCAATTGAAACAATAACAAAAGACAATGACAAGGCTGGCAGTGAAACATGACAGTGATTCTCTCGGCTCCTCCACCCCCATCCCCGATAAAAACGAACTCTGAGTTGACAGTAGTCAAGACGAACGGGCGAAACAGAACTGTTGGAGCCATGGATTGATATAATTGTCTTTGTGGTATTTATTTAAGGTTAAGGTAGTCTGTTATATATTGGTGTTTTGGGTTATTGATTATTATATCATTTATTAGGATTGTGTTGAGTGGGGGGATGTCGGGTCACATGGTTATGGGCGGAGATGTATTGATTTAACTCACCTGTTCACTTTTTGTTCTAAGTGGAGGAGAGGGGGTGAGCTGGGTTGCTGTATTTTTTGTTGACCGCTATTGTTTCTGGCTCACTGTGATTATGAGTTAATGCACGTTATTATAAGTTAAGTTGATTATCTTTTTTACGTTAATAAAAAAGTCAAACTTATTTTTACGTATCACAGTATTCTTTTGAAAGTGCGTCGGAAAAATATATTAGGCCCAACCTTAGCCTCTCAGCGGCTTCATCTTCAGGAACGCCGCTACAAGAACTGAGGAAGAGAATGTGTCCACCAACGAGCTAATGTATCCGAGAATCATTTACATAAAATGTTTCTAACTGCAACACATACAACAATAGAACAGCAGCAGTTCCCACTTCCTTATGTCGCGGCCTTTGGCGTAACATCTGGTGTTTCCACGGCAACAGTAAAAAAAACATGGCAGCTGCCACAACAAGACACATCCAGTTGCAACTAAAACAATATGGATTTCTCTGGCTTTGCTAACTGCTGAACATATTTGACCTCATGAAAGTGTTCAATCTAAAAGTATAAATAACAGTTTTGGTCATATATTTCAGATATAGATTTTATTAGATTTTTGAGTGTAAAATTCAAATAAATTCTTCATATTGTACCTATAAAACTTAAGGTTGCCTGTTAAAATGTAATAGTCTGAGGTAATTTTGAAACGCACATAATTAAGGACTTATAGTATTTTCAGTGGAGGCAACGTGCTTCCTTAGCTCCAACACATAAAGGGTGATTCACCAGCTGTTTTCAGCCCTCTGTGATCAAAATCTCTTCTTTTTTTTTACAGTCAGTATCAACACAAAACAGGTCAGCACAGCACTAGGGTTAGATGTGTGTTTATTTAGCTGATTTTCTCATATTGCCCTCCAGAGGGCCACAGGTCAGTGCAAATGGTAACTGTGTATTGGCGTGTTTGAGGGATGGCAAATGGACGCAGAAAAGATTTCCTTTTTGTTGTTGTTGTTGAACGGACATTTTAACCTCTGCATTTTTGTTATTCTCTAACCACTGCTCTTTCAGATCTGAAACATTTTCCGGAGACAGGAGAAGAAAATGATGTGAGCTGACCAACAGTGGGAAGGGGAGCCAGAAAATGTAACTGTCAGTCAAACAGGCAGACAGGCTTTTAAACCTGCGTACGATTGCAGAGACACACACACACACACACACGCGCACGCACGCACGCATGCACACACGCACACACACACACACACACACACACACACACACACACACACATCCCTATCTGCA
Organism: Labrus mixtus; assembly: GCF_963584025.1. Taxonomy (NCBI): domain Eukaryota; kingdom Metazoa; phylum Chordata; class Actinopteri; order Labriformes; family Labridae; genus Labrus; species Labrus mixtus. Next base: position 22,887,135 of record NC_083624.1, read on the forward strand.
CAGACGAACCAATTGCCTCAGTCAATTTGAGTAATGATATAGGTTGAAAGTGAATGTCACTCTGACAAAGAAGTTTTCTGATGTCACACTTCCTCTCAGTTACAAAAACCCAACAAGTGCTCATTCTCACACACATTTACGCAAGCACACACGTGTCCAGAAATACACACAAACATGACACATCATCAACCCCTGACTATCACCTATTGCTTTTCTCCCTGCAAAAGGATGGAGGATCATTCATTTTACCTGTATCTCACACTCTGATCTCTCTCTCTCACACTATTAAACACGCACACACACACACACACACACACACACACACACACACACACACACACACACACACACACACACACACGTGAGCAAGTGACTCTTTCACATAAGAGGAGAAATGTGGTACCTTAAAAACTGCTTTTAGGCAAATACTAAAAGAACATGCTGTGCTTCATAGGTACTAGAATAATTCACATAAAGGAGAGCACAGTCTAAGCCTCATCAGGTAGAAGGTCTAAAAGGTGGATTTGAAACTAAAACAGACATACATCTGGCTCAGACTGTAAATGATAAAAAGCAGCAGGTAAGATATTTCAAAGGTAAGCTGCCAACAATCACTCCAGATTTCCAGGGACTCTTCAATTTCCTTCATGTCCGCTAAATCGTGCTCCTCCTCTCTCTGCGGTCCAGCCTTCAAACTAGTTCCTAGTCAATCTCTTTCACTCCTTCCACCCTCCTTCCACCCTTCTCTCCTCTGGATTTTTATTTTATCCTCTCAATGGTCTCGCGGCCCACCCCACACTGTCCTTCTTCATGTCAAATTTAAGTGATGGAAATGAACTTGAGGGGACGCTAATTGCAATTGTCAATCCAATCTAGGTCGGGCCTGAAAGACAGGGGCTCCCTAGCACTTCATCAGTCTTCATTAATATTGAAGGAGTTTTGCTGAGGAGAAGAGGAGGGGGGGGCAACGTAATCTGCACTCTCTCAACAGTGCATCAACAATTAGGAAGCTGGGGAGGGCAGCAAGCGATGGCGCCCGAGGGACAAATATGCCAGTCAGGAAGAAGTATGAAGAAAGATGTCAGAAGACGAGGATGGAGTGCAGGAATAGATGCTACAAGAAAAAACCTTGTGAAGGCAACTTCATGTCTAACTTTTCACTTAATGGGCCTTAAGAGGTATAGGTGCTGTTTAAACACTTTGCATTTTATAACATTCACTGCTTTTCCTTGTCAAAAAATATTCATATATAAATGATGGTCTAGTTTTGTGCACGTATTCAAATGGGTATTGCTTTCAGTGTATGCAACAGCTCTCATTACCATAACATCTACGCTTTTATCGTTTTCCTACGCGCATACATCGCTACTGATTACTCCTGACAGACACCTGAAAGCAACATAATGTTAATTTGTTAGGCCTACTCAGTCAATTTACGAAAACTAGCAATCTGTCAGCCACTGGGAGCTCAGACTGCAGTTTGAGAGAGGACCAGTAAATCAAGACGAAATGGCGAGGGAGGAAAGATGGACTGATGAGTTGTGCGAATTTACAACTCCTTCCAGGAACAGAGCTACACACCCACAGAAGGACACACAACTCGTGGAGCCAATTAATGTGTCAACTGGTCTTTGCACAGCAGGGTTACCACATGGTTCTTGTCCACGGACCCAGATGGTTAGCTCACCTCCTCTAGCAAGCCAAACCTGCTTTACCAAGTGAGCAGTTAACGAGGTGCACTCAGACTAGGCACCCTCGTCTGAGAGCGTCCCTGTGTCCCCCCCCCACACCCCTACCTCCCCTCCCCAGTCACCTGCTGGCCTGCACTCATACAGCTCTGGGCCAAACTGGATGTATTTGCATTTTGCATAATCTGGTTGAAATCCATGTACACTTTTTTGAACACTTCAAGATTGAATCATCACTAAAGTGTTTGTCACGCATGAGAGAGGATAAAAAAAAATCAATGCTCAGTTATAGTTTTGACATTTAAGGTGGCTTGATTGATTCTCAACATCTACTCATGCACTCGGTAACAAAAATTGAAACACTCCACCTTTGAATTTTCGGCAGCTGTCAAATAGCTGCCAAAGACTGTATGACTGTGGCACTGTGAATTTTCTAGGTATAGTCTAACAATGGAGAACAGCAAGGAGAACACAACTGCAAATACCTTTGTGGCATATTTTGAGTAATTTTGCTCATATACAACCCTCTTACACTCCTTTATTCCTTGATTATGCCAGACAGGGATCCATCATACGTCATCTCCACGTTGCGCTCCTGTGCTCTTGCGTGAGTACTGTACCGTGCTGAAGCACACCTCTTCCAACCATGCCAGGGCCAAGGAAGTGTGCTGCTGTGAGCACGGTACGGAGCACTCACACTAATCAAACCAACTGAACTTTGGGGGTCAAAACGGTCTTGAGCATGCTACAGATTGCCTAGTGTGAGTGTGCCCTAAAGTCATTCAGAAGATACTCTTGTAGTTTGTTACTTTTTATTCCCCACAGTTTTGTGGCTGAAAAACAACTTTTTTTAAATGTCTGGAGGGAGTAGGGTCTCTTAAACTTTTACTACATCCTCTGTGTAAGAAGTAGTCCTCTTACAGGAACAAGCATTGTGATCAAAAACTATTTTCCCCCAATCAAAATACCCTTTGTTAAATCTTGAGTTAGATAATACTGAAGAGTTTTGTAAACCTGTATGTATAATATGTCTATGGTGTGACTTCAGTGGGCAGAACAATCATCTGATCAGTAAAGAAAAGGGCTCAGGTGAAGATTATTCACTATCCCTTGGTACTATATGCTTATTCCTGTTATGCAAGGAAGTGATTCCATTGAGCAAAATGGTTGTTTCCCAAAAATACTTAAGCTGTTTTCACATATGCACTACGGAAAATATCTAGATAATTACATGAATTCTCCGGATAATATCCTGATCACATCAGCTCAATCGGACTTCATGCGGAAAACATACTAGGGGTCTGGCAGGAGAAACTCCGGGTGAAGTCAGAGCGGAAAATTTGGCTGTTTGCGTTCACATAAACAGACCCTCCTGGAAATATCCTCCTAGAGGTTTTTTGAGAATTCTGCAGGTGTAAAAGCGCTATTATTAACCTTGTATTGGCTCCTTTACTATAAAGCAGAGAAGGGTTAAGACAACTGGGACTAAAAAGTGAAGAGAGGGGCGACACACTACTACATTCCCTCCACAAGTGCCATAGAGAAAATGACTGAAAATGCAAAATAACATAGACTGCGCACATCTGGATGTCGGCAGATAATTATAAATAATCATTACTTTAGCTAATTTAAAGGACCATGCATGTTTGATATCTGGCCGCGCTTCAGTCTCTGTTATTCATGCTCATTTGTGCACTCGGAGTGGTTTCCATCTGGTGCCAGTCACCATGACAGCTAAGCAGAGGTCAAGTGGACACTTCACACGAGTGTCATTGAGGGTCACATTAACAGACAGACACCCTCATCTTCCACAAGGCCCCTTTAGCACACGTATGTTAGAGCACACGTATGTTAGAGCCTTCAACATAAAAGACAGAAAGTTGAAGTGATAAATTAAGTCTTGCAGCCTCTTCCTCTTCTCTTAAACGTATACATGTAAAGAGAAACACAGTATATCAACATCATTTTATGTCATGATTTGGTCTTTTTTAGTTATGTTTTTCAGTGTTTAGTGTTTCTTCTTGTTCTAGTGTGTTTTGTTCATTCTTGAGTTCTGTGTGTCTTCAGTGTTTCATGTATTTTATTTTGTAGTTGTCCTCAGTGTTTCTTGTCTTGTGTTCATTCCTTCCTCTGTGTGTTTCCCTCCAGTGTTAATTGCCCTGGTTGTCTTCACCTGTGTCATTAGTCTCACCTGTGTTTGATTACCCCTGTGTCTATTTAGTCTCAGTGTTTCTGCCCTTCTGTGTCAGTTCATTGTATGTTGTATGCATGTCAGTTTTGCTCGTGCTCCTCTGTGGCTCCCTGTTTTTGATCCCTGTGTTTTTTGTTGAACTTTTTGAAATTAAGTTTTGTTGCCTTTGGCCTTTCTGTTTAATTAAATATTTTTGGTTTCTGCACTTGGGTCCACCTCCCTTGTTTTTCCAACCGTCCGTGACAGAATGAACTGACACGGAAGGGAAGAAACACAGAGACTAAATAGACAAGGGGTAATCAGACACAGGTGAGACTAACGACACAGGTGAAGACAATCAGGGCAATTAACACTGGAGGGAAACACACAGAGGAAGCAATGAACACAAGACAAGAAACACTGAGGACAACTACAAAATAAATACATGAAACACTGAAGACACACAGAACTCAAGAATGAACAAAACACACTAGAACATGAAGAAACACTAAACACTGAAAAACAAAACTAAAAAAGACCAAATCATGACATTTTATAAATTGTTAATTTGTGTTGAATGTGTGTGTTTTTTTTTCTTGCTTTATACAAATGGCTAAAAGAGAAACATATTTTGTTTGTAGTTTGTCAGGAGGCTTAAGGCCCGCCTTAGCTCCAGCCCTTGTTGTTAGGTTGATTGACAGTTTCATAGAGTCAATATTTACGATATGGCAACCGCCGTATTGCCTTCAGAAACCAATAGGTGACACCATTGAGACTGTGTCCATGTTTATATCCAGTCGTTGGCTTTAAGACTGCTCTTCTCCTGTCATAACACAATAATTAAATGTTTCCTTTGGTAACTGATTATTCACAAATGTATTTGCGACTACAGGAACGGAGGTGGGGAGCCAGTGAATTGGCGCTGGGCTGGTAAGCCATCTGATCAGCACATTAATATTGAGGGGAAAATTACATGTTTACTAATGGTTGCAGTGGCTAGACAAACAATCCAATCTGACTGCGCAGGCTGTGAGTTCCAACTGAGACCAGGATGAGCGGAGGAGAGGGAGAAATTAATATTTCATAATCACAGATCTGTTTGTGAGCACACACCAGAAAGTGACATGAGGGAAAAAAGAGAGAAGCCAAAGTGTGTGTTTGCTTTCCTCTGTGTTCCATTCACAAAAGGGAACGTCGCACTAGGATAATGTTGAGCCAGGTACAATTGCCTTTTCAGTTTCTTGATGTGCACTAATTCTGTATGCAGATGATGTGTGGCTTCTAAATTGAAGACAGGACAAATAATATGGATTCAGAAGTGATTTAAACATTGACAATGTAAACACTGCGTGTGGCTTCAGAGCTATTGGTTGGATTGTGTGCACACGGAGGAGGGGGAGAAAAGCCTCAATGCAGTACAAACGCAGTTATTAATCACAGTGCGAGCGTTGATTCATCTGTCGTGGAGGCAGTTTGGAAGATGGACTCTATTTACTGCTAAAGCTGTTTGAGGGGCTTTGGGAGGCAGCCATCAATCTTTTGGCTATCTTGAAAAAGAAGGAGCCAATGCACAGGCATCAGTTTCCATCACCTCCAAGAGACAGGTGCTGTAGTAAACTGCAGCAGAATTGTTTTGTTTTTTCTTTCCTCCCCTCCCCCCTCACCTTCCTTTCTTCTTTACCTCAAGGTGAAGTTTTCCCTTCCCGAGGGAAGCGTGTTATTAATGTGCTTTATCATAATAATAATAATACCCCCTAAAAATACACGCTGCACCCTGCCCTCTGCTCCCTTGCTGTTTGGCACCCTGTGTTCCTAATTAGCATCTTCAATTAACCCATGTTAATTGCCAAGCATGGAAAGGTGGCGGAACCTGGCAAGTCAGTGCCACAGGGAGCCCTTTCTTAAATGAGAGGTGGTGTGATGTAGAAGCAGGTAGTCGAATGCATCATCAGCCTCGTTATCCTTTATGTATATTAGTTTTAACAAGAGTGACATATTAAAGGCAAACTGGAAGTGTGAATGTGGTTCTAAAGTGCAAATTGGTTCTGTGTACTTAAACAACAATCACATTTTGTTTTTGCAAACGCATTCCCCCTCCACCTTCCTTTTTTCTATCTGAGTCAGTGGGGCCTATTGCCCCTGCAGGGGTCTAATGGTAGCACATTACCATCCATTGCTCCCTCGTTCTTAATATCATCTTGGTTTTTGTTTTGCATCCCAGGGGGTGCTGTCAGTATTGCTCTGCACAGTGTAGAACTCTTAATGACTCTGTTTTATTTTACTGCTTTCATCAATGATTGTATTGTGGTCCATACAAACAGCACACGAGCTACTCCGTTACTTTTACCTGATGTAAACAAACCATTTTCTCTCTTATTAACTTGAAATCATAGCAGGTAGAAGCAAAATATGAAAAAAAACAACAACAAAAAAAAAAAACATTGATTTCTCTGGCTCTCTCTGCAAAGGCCTCCATAGTCAGGTTCATTCTCTCAGCAATCCTGGGTCTTTAATGCAGTCAGCACTTTAGCAAATCACCAGGGGAGCTCCCCAGGCCCCCCACTTGAAAGACTGGAATCAATTGGAGTTGGATCGTGCTGTCAGTGCAAGGTGCAGACAAAACAGTCTCGGGTGATGTTTTTGAGTAGAGGAAGGCTAACAAAGGTCAGCGGTAACAGCTGATTTCACCCCAAAAAATAAAAAGAAGTCCCTCCTATTTTCCTCTCTCCTGCAAATTCCACTATGGTTATTTCTCTTGCCTTGTCTGACCTCTCATTACCACATTATTACTTCTCTGTCCCCTGAAGGAATCATTGCTCGACACACTGTTTTGTGTGTGTGTATGCATGTTTCCATCAATATGTAATGGAAGTAACAATAAACGTTGGCAATTCCCCTTCAGGTTCTTAGGGGAATGTTGCAGTTCCACTTTCCCACTGCTTGAACACGTTAATGCAAAAGTTCAAGAATGAATATCAGATTGTTTCCTTATCACTTTCTGAAAGGTATGAGTTCATGTCGAAATGCCTCGTTACTTTTCTGCCTTCGTCTGTAATTCTTGCTGAATCAAAAAGGAGATTAGTCAGATCAAGTTACTGGGATTTGATTACTCATGTGCCTCATACAACGTTGCAAGCGTACAATCAGTTAGCGGTTCGTCTGAGAAGACATGAAGCCTGATTACACCTGATTAGAAGAACTTCTCTTGCTTCTAATCATAGGCTATATTCAGACAGTTAGTCTGAGTCCTGATTGGTTACAACGGATTTGAGCAGAGGGCATTATCTGGACAACAAGGTCAATGAGATGAGTGATGAAAAAGTTCAAAATCTCAACTTCTTACTCAGATTTTCGGAAATCACTTTTACAAACTCGGATCAAAGGAGACCGGGATGTTGGGATAGTTTCACATATACTCTATAAACTACAGACTTTTCAAGAAAATACTTCATTTACCATAATCTGTGACATGATCCGTTAAATTAGTGGAGCATGCCATTGAATGATTAAAGCACATTTCAGTATATTTCTGCACAAGTAATGTGGTTATCCCTTACTCTGAGGAAGGTGAGGTCCCGACTGCGGTCGATGCTTGTGATCTCCAGGTTGCCCATTACCACTTCACAGCTCTCATAGTACTTCCTCAGGGTGCGATACTGCTGCTCCAGGTCCGACAGTGTGCTCAATTTGTTCTCTGTACCAGCACATACTGGAAAGAGAAGAGACAGCATAGTTAAATATAACAATTGGGATGATTTCCGTGACTTTTAAATGGATAAAAAAAGAAGTTATTGCATTCCATCCATTTTATTGTATAAATCAAAAAAGGGCCTGTGGTACGAATGCCCTTCAGAGAATGCAAGGTAAACAGGAGCCCATGGACATGGACCTTCAGCACCTGCCCAGCTGGCCTCGTCATGTAAGACTAGAAAGTCACTGGACCCTGCTGCACCCACACCCCACCTCACATCACCCCTCAGGGCACGCTGAGCACAGGAAGGCTCTTTAGCAGCTAGCCGGGCTGCTCGCTTGACAAGTAATTAAACAGACCCATTTCTGCCCATCATCATACACGTTGCCCCCGCCCCCCCTTACATGACGACACGAGCCATCTGCCCAATAAGCTGTAGCTGCCCAATCTAGCATGAAAACACACAAATACATACACATGAACTCAAATACGTAGACTGAAAAAAAGCTAATTAAGAGTTGCTTCAGTAGTTTTCTTAGCATCCACTGCGTAAGAAATTACAACCTATCATCACCTGTTGACGTGTTGGCTGCCTTTCTAAAGCATAGGCAGGCATAATGGTTGTCAAAACTTTGATTTTCCCAGAGACAGATGTGATCAGATTTTGGACAAGATTATAAGCGAGGGCTTTCAAAACACTAAAGGATTATAAAAAGTATTTCAGTCTGCACCCACAGCTAATTTTATTAGTGGGTAAATGAGCTAATACACCTTTGTATGTTCCCACAGAATGTGAAATTGTTGATGCTCACAAACCCCAGTCTTTTTTTAAAAGAGCAGTAGATGAATGACATGTTGGAAACTTAAAGGTGCACTATGGAGTTTTGGTGGTGAAATTTTGTGAAAGTTGGAGAATTGAAACGTTTCTATGCTATATTTTCTGAACTGAATACACAAACTTTACTCAAAAGAAATTGGGTCCCTGGAACACTGCTAAGAGCTTTAAAGCTACCAGGAGAGTTACGGTTTCACTTCTGTGGACCCCCCACCATTACTTCTGTCTCTACCAAAACCTTTAAAAGAAGAAGCCTTCTAATCATTCTGTTCTGCAGTCTTCTCTGCGGGGAAAAGTCATCAACAAATCCTGACTGTCATGGTGTAACGTTTTTAGTTGAGCGCCCAAATGATTAATGAACATTTTTGAAACGGCCCTTAACCCCTGAATTTTAAGTGCATGTAAATTCTGTTGTTTTGCATGTTACAACAGTTTTCTAATCAATATTAACAATGTTAGACAATTCTTACTAGTGCATTGATTAAGCAATCAAATGAATGCAAATAAATGTACTCTATGATCTTGATATTAAGATTTATTATTTAAATAAGTGTCGCACTGCTACACCAGTGTGGGCTGAAATCTTGACATGACAGTAGGAGATAACTTAAAAGTGCCTTTTCTTTAACATACAGTGTTTATTTGTAAGGTGTAACTACTCTTAGACAAAAAGAAATATGCGGGAGGTCATGTAAAAAATGACTGACTGACGTCCAATGGTTCCCATTTGATGCAACATCATTTTTAAGTAATCCACTTAAGGTTAACTACTCTTTGTGAGATTTTTATTTTGTATTTTGTCTTAGGCCAAATGTAATTTACTTCCTGTTGGGATAAGAACAATCCCTGTTTTTATTTTGAAAATTACAAAGGAACTTTCGGCAGCTCAAAATTTATGACATCAATTCATCAGCAGAAAAAGGAACTTGGTAGAGATCGAAAAGTTACCAGAGTAAATTAAATTAGTGGATAAAATGTACAATATTTAGTTTCACAAGGTGCATATCACATTTGTCAACTGAGCTGTCTGGGAGATGACTTCAAAGGTGCATGATTGTCATTTACTGTTTGACCAGGAAGACGTTGCGGTTGCTTAACTACGATGTGCAAGTAGACGAAAGGAGATGGGATTAATGTGTTTTTTAAAAATGCATTATTTTTGGATCATAATCACATCCAGATTCAGGCGTTAATGCTGACAGCACTCATTTTTCTTTTAATGGGGTCGAATGGAGATTGACTTGCCTTTGAGCCAGCCACGAGTGGCCAATTGAAGAACTGCAGTTTTTGGTGCTAACACTGTTATGGCTTCATATCTCAGCCATCGAGATTGCTGCTTGGTCTTGAGTTGATGTGGAATCAGACAGTTTTTAATCTAAGTAAATACACAACCAACCACCACCAGTACAACTATAACAGCAGTTCTTGATAGAGATTCCTCTGGATTTGAAAGAGACGCAATTCACTTACGCTATACATGCTCTGTTGTGTTTTTTTTTTTTAAATCCAAAAGCATTGGACCAAAATGACAGACACTGTATAGATATGACACTGACATCTGTCCCTCTGAAGCATTACAATTTAGTGTCATTTGGCGGTGTTGTTTCTCCCACCTGCATCCTCCTGATGACAGAGGAGCAATCTGTGTGACGGAGGGGTGACAGGTCTTTCCCTTACTCTTGTCACACTGTCACCCATGAGCTGTTACCTCTCTCTCTGAATACCTCCACCTTGAAAGATATTTACTAGAATTGAATTGCAATGTGATCCTCCTATATACTACCATGCTTTATTTTTTTTTTATACCATATATTCCCTTCAGTCCAACCTGAATCTTTGCATTCTACCCTCTCGGCTAGCAATAAACAAGGGCAAACTCATTTACCCTTTATCTCCACACAGGCACTCGGTGGAAGAATCTTTCAATTCTATTTTCTTTTTACTCGCCATCATTACTCCACAGATACATATGGGAAAGAAGAGGATTTAGCCTCAAGGCAATGCAGGCTTGTAAAGACGAATGGGATTGTGTTTTAACACTTCAACATCTAAAGCAGATATTAGATAAGTGGAACTGTTCCCGCTTTGGCCCTGGACAATACCCTTACGAGCTGCTGGTGATTAGCTAGGCTGCATAGCATAACATGCTGCTCAGGAATGATATATGGCAGACCTGGGTGTTTTCAATAACAGTTAGCGTGGGCTTGAGGGGAGCAGGGCGGAGGGTTGGTGGGGGGGTCATAAAGTGAAGATAGGTGTAATAAACTGTTATTGCACCCTTGGGGCAGGGCGCACAGATCAGATGGAAGGGGCACTGTGGCATGTGATGTCTAGTGAAATTTACTATTTTATTCACATTTTCTTCCTCAAGCATGCCATCAGCGAGTCCAGTGACTTTTTAAATCTGAATGCGGCTTTGTGGAGACTATGTTATATTTCCATGAGTCATTTCTGATAGCACCCTATAAAATCCTATAGCATTGTATGAGTATGAGATGGTTCTGACTGCCAAGTGACCCACGGCAAAACCATCTGTGCCGAGTGGAGTGTGTGTAGAGGACGTGTGAAATGTTGCAGGTTTAATGCAAAGCTTGGCGATACTACTGGTGATATGTCTGCATGAACATTAGCAGGCTGTAAACAAAAGGCCTCGGGATGTATTGTCCTCCTTCAATATTTAGATCTATTTGTATTTGTATCTATAATGTGTGCACATTGTGATATACACCTGAAGCTTAATATCACTGTTATCATTGTATAAAGCACATAATCTGCTCTTTTATTTGCACGTCCTGCATAGCCACGACTCCGACTCGCCAACATTATAGCACATTGCGTAGGACTACAAAAATACAAGAATCTTCATATTGTTTTAAACTTAAGGCAGTTCTGTTCAAGGTCATTCATCTTGTCTTTTTGATGGATTTCACTCCGCAGCACTCTTAGTGCAGGCATGCAAATGCAATTCATTGTCTCTGTTCCATACATATCATATATTTGTCTTTTCAAGTAAATTGATTGAATTTGCTTGTAGGGAATTTCATCTTAGGAGTGATGGATAAAGCCAAGGAATCATCATTATTCAGGATTTTCCAATATATGTAATTAATGAGAAGATTATGAGCAGATGGGTGGAAATTAATATCTGTTTCAATTATTATGGTTAAAAAGGGATTTTACGGGTTTTTTTTCTCCTGCAATGCTTCAACATTGACAGTGAAAAAATCAGTATCTTTGTTTATCCTTTGCATTTAAGTGATAACAAAATTATTGAGATAAGGCAGAAATGCATATCTTTCAGGAACATGAATCGATCCCACGATAGATTAAGTGTGAGATTCAGACTTCCTTCCACTTCCTGTAAGCAAGAGAAGAGACACTGCCTCTCAATTCTCCATCTATCCATCCATCCATCCATCTATTCTTCTTTAACAAATCCGTCACAAAACTTTCTGAGGAATATGTTGGTCGGTGGTTGCTTCTAAATGGCTTGCAGGCCCCAATGTGTCTTTAACAGACAACCACCAGACAAGAGCAGGATGCATCAATCACTGTCTCTGACACAATCACAGTGCCACAGTCAGCTATAGAGGGAATGCGAAAAGAGTGAGTTATTTACGTAAATACAGGAGAAAAGAAAAAAAGAGTTTGAAAAAAAGTCTGAAAAGCCCCTGAGCTGCATTTCCATCAATTCTAATTTCATAAACACCCTCATCAGGATGACATGGGCACTGCGGTGCTGTGGTTTCTGCTTCTCGGCCAATTCATTTCATAGGTAGTGCACACAACAACTTCATCAATAGTGCCTTGTGCGATTATTGAATGCCTATAAAGCTGGCGAGTCTTGGAGGTTTATAGGCTCCTGTCAGGGAAGCCGGCAAAAGGTCATCCCAATAGCCAGTAACTGACTGAATTAAATAAAGTTGCAAATGTCACTTCCATAAGTAAACATCGATAGCTGAGCTCGACTAACGTGCTTTGAATATACAGGAGGACCTTTGAGAAGTTGCATTCAAACTCTTAATTTTCTGTCAGACATTAGATATAGATTGCCACATTTGAGTTCAGTGTCGCATTTGTCCCCTAATGTCCTCCACATGAGCCCTGCTGGCTAAGTATGAGTTACAAGCCAGCTATTCTGATGCTAATCATGGCTCAGATTATTGTCCATCTGCCGAGCGGCTTAATAAGCATCAGAAACAATAACTAGATAAGTGTTTCTTGATGGCGGCACAGTGCAGCGACTCTAACCTCTCGCTGCCCTACGAGCTTTGGTCGCCTACCAACGATTCTGTCGCTGTCTCCATATGGTCGACCATGAATTAGCATTCATGTCCTCTGTGTTGCACGGAGCTCAAACATGTGCGAGTGTTTGACAGAGGATAGCCTGCAGCTAGAGAGTGTGCACCTCACAGACACCTGACTGCATAGCACGTATCAGATAAAGTCCCACTAATAATTGGTCTCAGGGTATCATTGCTCCGTTTATTGTTTTGTTTAGTTTCACCATTTTTATTAACAAATTCTTCCTGCAGCGATAGCCATTTTCAATAAACAAGCTCTTACAACAGACTGAATGTTACAGAACGCAATAAAGTCAAAACAAGCCATAGTGGTTTCAGCTAAAACTTAGATTTTCTTCTCAGAAATTGGCAGATGGCAGATGCCTCAAAGGAGCTAAATAAAGAGAGGGAGAGTAAATATTCATTTATTTGCCAGGTTCAGATAAAAATGCAACTCCCTGCCTTCTGGAGGTGTAAATGGCAATTGTTTACTAACTAATAGCCATGGCAACTTACAGAGGTGATATGTTGCTGTTCCGCCATAGAATATAAAACACAATGATATTACTTAGTAGGTTAACAATATTACTATTGTCAGTTTCTATCCCCAAAATGTGCTATCCGCTAGCTAATCTAGCAATAAACTATTAATACCAACTTAGTAAGGAATGAAAAAATGGTCGACAACAAAAGGCAGACAAAACATTACTGGTTTTATGAAATGAAAATATCACTTGAAAATTAAAAATTCCTGCAACATACTCTTGCTAAGTATCACCAATTTATTAGAAACAATCACAACGTTTTGGTCCCTCTGAAACTTGTCAGAAACGTAAAAAAAAAAACTGTGAAATTAAGATATAAAAAGCACTTTCTTCACCCATGTCCGAAGCAACATATGTACAGAAGACCCTTTGGAAATTTGAATAACTTCACTTACATCTCTGTTTTGATTCCCATTACCTGCAACGCATCTGTATATTTTTCATGAATCGTTTTCAACAGTCCATAAAACTATTTAACTTCTCATTCGCTCACACGTCGTGGAATTTCTTTGCAGTAAGAGTCTGCTCAGTGAAACAATGCTGAAATTGAATGTGTCTGGTGTTGACTGAAGGAAAACAGAAAGCGGGATTGGTAGTTGCAAGACTAAGCACGCAAACACTTTCAGGCACCTATACTGGTAATACACTACTGTCACCTCTGTCTGTGTTTCTTGGTGCACCATGTTAATGGTCACTCCTACTACTAAAGGAGCAGATTAACATTTGTGTAGCATATTGTGCATATCTCAAATATGTGGGGTATGAAATCTGCATAACCGTCTCATAAATAGTTGTGGACAATCAGGATATAGACCATGAGGTGTTTTTTTTTCTCTATTCAGAGGTCAAAAGATTCCCCATATTGGAAAATGTAAAGCCTTGGACAGACCATTGCTTTCAAAGTATGAAGAAACCACCATTTACTCTCTCTCACAATGAGCTCTCTGTGTCTCTGTAGGATTTCAACTTTTCGCTGGACAAGAAAAATCCATCCATGTCACAGGGGAGTGATTGGCTGACACTGACACAAACCTCATTACCCTGAATCCTCTGGCTGCTGCTCCTTGACTGAAAGCTGTGCTGACAGAAGGGCTAGTCAAAACTCTTTTTTTTTAGTCTCTAAACTGAGCAGTTTAAACGTATTGAACTGTGAGGAACTTTTACAGATTTCTTGAATAATAAAATGAACACGAGAAGCTGACACAGAAAACAGGCAGTGTCAAAAAAGGAGACTTCAAATTGCAAACTATACAAGAAGGTCTTCATTCAAAACAATTCATGGACTTTGTCCAAATCATATCTGAACTGATTAAATTGTCTTCCTTTATTTTTAATTGCATGCATTTTATAGTTTGACATTAAAAATCAACTTTTAATTTCAATTATTCCTTCCTTTTAAATTCTGCTTTTCAAATGAATAGACTTATTGGTTCCAATCTGGGTATATGTCTCAATGTACTCTCATGAAGCCTCAGTCTTAGCACACCCTTGGAACACACTAACTCTGAGCAGACTGCATTCCTCCAGAGAGAGAACAGTTTGGTTTGTAGATTATAGCACAAACTGCAGACATGTCTTCCCTCAAGTATGTGACTTAGTAAAAGGCCACAACTGTGGAATTTGAAAATAAAAAAATGCTGGTGGCACTGACAGAGTTTAAGAGAGTTTTTTGTTGTGTTTTTTTTACTGGGTTGATGAGAAGAGGAAAGAATTTAATATCTCTCATTTTTGTGTAGACTGCACATGGGGCCTTTTTTTGTTACTCGGTCATTGACTCGAACAATTGTCCCTGAGCATGACTGCATGACCAACAGCTGCTGACGCCATCATACAAATCAAGCTCCAACCACTGAAAGACTAAAAGAAACAGCTTAAGTAATATTCTTGAAATAACGTTAACGCATTTATTGCAGTGCATATACAATGTAACTATGGTGGCGGGAGGAGATTTGTTTCCAGGCGGAGGAATCTGCTGCTGCTCAAGCAAAGACGGAAGGAGACATTGAAGGACGGTGCTTTCAGGTTCGCCCACAGACAGTGTTTGGCTTAAGAGCTTGGCTTTTGTGTGAGTGGATGGATGATGGTAGAATATTTTTAACCTCCTCTTTGAAGGCCTCTCAAAAAGCTGATGTACAGCAGGTTCAGCTTGTTGAGCAGAGAGGACTTGTTGACCCCCTTGTCAGGCACCTGCATTCTCTCCTGTACAGCAACAGCAGGCTTCCTGATTATGACCTCTCAATATAAAGAGCTCTAACGGCTAAGCCAACCAGAGCATGCTATCACAGCTGACTGTGTTGGTGTTGTGAGTGTAAGAATAACTCAACACATGGAACAACAGGGTTGCTAGTAGCTAGACTTATTTTCCCTTAATGGTTAGGTTTTGTAGTTGACTTTGTCGTTGATTCCAAGCATTAATCAAGTATGCTAACATTTCACCATTAATGTTTCTTTACTTACTTCCTGAACTTGCAATTGAATTAATTTGTATTCATGTTACATGCTGGTTTGTTACAATGCATGTGTTTGTGTGTGCAGGCACATTATGAATAAATTGAATGTGTCTCAGTCTCTGTTCATGTACCTGCATATGGAATTTTAAGGCCTGAATTTTGTGATTAACAAATTCCAAACCACCTGACTTTCCTTCAGCTTCAGGCGGAGCCGCTCCAAACGCAGACGGTTTTTAAGTTTTCCCAGAGAGACTTTGCCTTTGCTCTCCTGCAGTCTCAGAAGCTTCCTGCTAACACAGGGTGCAGTTAAATTTATGCTCTTTATATGCTAATAGTAGACACAGTAAACCCCTGAGGTGCTCCATATCCCAGTAGTCTGCCAGAGAGAGACGCCAGATAGGCTGAGCAATGGGGTCAAATGAACGGCTCACTTCCGAAATTGGTGTGTGTGGGTGGGTGTGTCTGTATGTATGTGTGTGTGTATGTATGGGGCAGTGTTAGATATGTGTGAAAGGAGACAATACTCAGTGAATCTGTATATGTGGCCTTTGGGCATTTCTATGTAAATCAACATACATAGCAACCTGAATGGGTATTTGGCCCTGATCAGTAAAACACACACACACACACACACACACACACACACACACACACACACACACACACACAGCTGAGATTTAGGAATCAAATGTTGTTTTTCTTTTCTGAATTGAGATTGTACAGGTGCACACATTAGCCATAAACAATACCTCGATATGACTTACATCACAAGCATTGGTTTGCCAGACAATGTTAACCTATATATCAGAAATATGACAGTTTATCAAAATTAAAGGCATCAGGAGAAACTCTGGCTGTGTGAATGGAATATCGGTCGTGTAAAGTGTCTGACCTCTTCCAACCAGCAGTCAATAACAAGGGTGTCCGTCTGCTATCATTTTTTTTTTTTTTGTATCATGATCATTTGAAAATATTTATAGTTTGTACATACTAGTCAAATAATTGTGACGTTGAAATATTTCCATTCAGTAATGAAAATACTCTTTGCCTCTATTGAATGTGTTTTTTTTTTTTAATTCCTCCTCTTTTTCCTTTTTTTCCCCCTAAATTAGTAATGACTTTGTGTTGAAATCAAATGATGACATGTGGCACACAATACAAGAAGCAGTGTTCAACCCATGGGCCAGTGAACTTATGGATACTGACGTTCCCTTGGATTTGATGCTCTGCAGTATCCTGCAGTATTGGACTCTACCTTTTCTCATTCATTCTCAAATCATTTGTAAACCCCATTTCTCCATGTCCACTCAAGTTTGATCTATCCCATTTTGGATTTTGTGCAAAACTTCCTTCCCTCCAAAGTTTAAATCATAATCAGTTCAGTAGGTCAGATATTGACAATGGCCTAACTTGCATATTACTGCAAGATACAAATTTATGAATTCCATATCTGCAACTCCAGGAGTTATAGCTCTTTAGTAAGCTTCACAAAGGGACTAAGAGGTCGTCGTCATCATCATGTGCAAGGGTGATATGTTGGTTAAGAATAAGTCCCTGTGTCGAGGAAAGTCCATTTTGCTCCATATAACAACTTACTTCCCATTCATACACATTCCACATTCACTGCAGCGTCTATAGATTCTCCTCCTGGCCGTGGAGCAGCCCCGTCGGGGAGGTTGTGTGTTAAGCAAACTGCTGAAAGGCTCCTCAAGGGCAGTTGTTGAAGAGTGGGAGAGTGTAACTCATACTTTCCCTCACAGGCTTTTTTTTCATCTTCCCCCAGCAAGTCTGGGGATGGAAACAGTCGACCTTCCACATGCAAACATGCCTCTTGCCTCTGGGCTTCCACTACTTTTTCCCCACTCTACTCCATCCTTTTTTTTTTATCTCGCAGTCTTTCTCAATTTGGGCCCAGGTGCTGGATCCATTCTAAGAGTGAGTGAAATCCTTTCTGATAGTTTTCTTTTTTTTTTCCCCAATGCATCTGGGACGACACTCTATCAATTAAGCCAGCAGGGCCGGTCAAGGTGTTGCCTCATATCCTTCATGCCTCTAGCGCCTGCCGGGTTTCCAGGCCCCATGTGTGGTCCTACCCATGAATCTTAATCTTGTACCCAAACAGTTGCCATCAATTATCCCGGCTGCTACTGCTAACTCTTCCCCTGCCTCCCATTTTTCCCCATTAAAAAAAGCCTTTTTCTCCTCCTCGCTGCGATGGAATTGCCTCGCTCTCTTACCCGGGAAATGATTTCTCAGCAGGCTTGTGGACCTCATGGTTTCCACAGGTGGAAGGTAGAGATGGATGCATGTGTGTATTCCTGTATTTATTGAAAAAAAGCGTGCATGTGTATGTATTTGTGTGTGGGAGGTGATTTGGCAGGAGGATAATATAAATGTTTTTTCCAAATCAATTTCCCTACAAGACGAAACTCAGGGCACAGAGCTTGGTCCATACCAAAGCCCCAGATTATAAATACTACAGTAAATGTCTGAAAGGCTGTGTTAAATGATTAAACAATCTATCTTAAGAAAAAAGAGAGGCAATTTTTTTTTTTGTCTCAGTTTAACACAAGCCCATTGTAATCATTTTAGCACCCAAAACGGATGTCTTATTCCATGGGCAAACATCTTGTGGGTATCTTTCTTTTCTCAGCCTGTCAGATAGTGACATGATTTGTCATTCAGGAAAATGCATGTTACATACAAAAGACACGTCTGAAGCTGTCAGCCCGGTGAGATAATTTATTCCATTAAAGCGCTGGAACACACTGACGAGCAGACAGGCTCAATGTTTGTGTGTGAAAGACGTCAAGATGACAAGAAGACACTGCTGGAGGCATTCCATTGTCTGAGTGAATTACTGCTCCTCATTGGTCATACTGCAGTTACCTATACTGTCACTACAGCCAGTAATGAGATTTAAAACGCAGTTCACTAAGGAGTTGCACTTCATCATTTGTAAAGTTTACATTTTTATATCTATGACATATAACATACCTAACTACCTCATGTTTTTCCGTTAAGGTTCTGCACTATTGGTTTGAACCTTTCCTTGAAATGCACTTCAGCAACTCCAGATACCTTCAGGCATCGCTTGAGGGCAAAGCCTGTGAGAACACACAAATCCAACTTGTTAAAGACCTAATAAGCCTGAGCGCAGGGTTTTGAAGAGTAGATCTGTAGTAACTACATTTAAATATCCCTGCTTTTATTTTGAATGTAAAGCATTTATGTATCTGACAGTTTTGGAAGAGTGTAACTTTGAACTATGCAGCCTCCGCGTGTGATGCTGCAAATTAAAAAAAAAACATGCAATTTAGAACTACAGTATATTTGACAAAACTCGCATAATGGGAGCAACAAAACTAAAAATTAAAAAGTAAATTGTGCATTTGCACTCCTAATTTAAATTACATCATTACACCAGTTTTCCCACAATAATTGTTTTCAGAAGACTATAACCATACTTTCAGATTTGCATTTGCATGAACCTTAGTTGTGAAACTTCATGATTATAAGGACTTATGTCGTCGACTTTCTTAAGAAAAATAGGGGTTAAAACATTATTCTAGACTTTTGCATGTGTTAATGCATCTGCAGCCTGTGCCTCTAAAAACAGCTACAGACAACTCACAATAAACATAAGGCAAAGCCAGATCAAGAAGCAGGATACATGAAAGATCTCTAGCCTGTGGTTTGTGTCTCATCCTGCTGATGCATCTTGGACATATGAGTCTTTTTTTTTATTATACCACACGCTCTGAGAGAAGCCCAGTGTGATTCTGCTGTCCTTCTCACCTTGCATTGCTTTTTAATTTGCAGTGGGACCACCCTTTTCATCACGGGCCCGGATCGATTATAATTTGTTTTAAGGCTTAGCGGATGAATGTAAATAGCCAGGCGCTGACGCTTAAAAAGATATAAGCTAACTCACAGGCAGGCCAGGCAATCAGCTGGGATGCAGATAGTGAATGCAGTGTTGCCTGTAATCTATGTTCTTATTAGAAGGGAGAGCAAATACATCTTGTCATACAATATCAGACACGGCAATAAATTACCAGGTGGCCCCGACCTGCAGTGGTCAGGCAAAATTAACTCTGCCGTTGTTGTGTGGTTTAATCCAAGTATATTGCACCTCACAGTGTGTGTGTGTGTGTGTGTGTGTGTGAGTGCGTGCGTGTTTATTCATGTGTTTTTGTGTTTGGTGGCATTGTAGAGGATTAAGTATGCAAAAAGGGGTTGGAGATGGCTTAATGCCAAATATAATTAGGGTGTATTGTCCTGATTAACTTATATCTCATCAAACTGAGGCACACCCTGATCCAAATTACATTCTCCAAGATCCCATAATGAACACAACATTAGATTTGATATGGGATTTCCCCAAACAAACCTCATTGGTATAATGAGGTTTGTTTTTTGAAGCAGTGACTGGACTTTTGAGTCTAATAATACAAGTAAGAAATCAATGTCTTATAGAGTATAGGGACAACCAAGGGGTCATTGACACATTGTGTGCTAGATTGCTAATTATATAAATGATTAATTATATGTCCCCTCAAGTAATAAAGAAAAGGGGGAAATGACAAAGAATGGTGAATGGGTTTTGAATTGTGCCATTATTTGACTGTTATTGCCCATGTAGTTCCATGTGTCCCTTGTCTTGACCACTATTTCTAATATAGTGATTAGATTTAAACAACCTGAACCGATTTTAAAATGTCAAAAAGGGGGAAAAAACACTTTTGAAAAACACAGCTGTCCTTTTAAAAAAAACAGACAGACTGTTCCTTCTTGTCTGAGTGTGTTCTTCAATTTCCTACTATTATTACCTCTTGCTCTATAATATCCTGTTGAAATCACTGCAGGTGCTGTTGCCTTGAAGGCACTTTGTGACAAACCTTGTTTTTTTTAGTATGACCAAGCTGATAAGAACTCAAATCCTGTATTCACTTGGACAATATTATCAGCCAATTAACAGATGGTGAATGATCCGGTAATTATTCATTTGCACTGAAATAAACAAATTGTATTGTATTGTATTTTATCGTATTGACCCTTTTAGGGCCTGCGTCACTATGAGGTCACGCTATTAGTCGGAGGCAAAACGAAGCTAAACTAGTGGGTAACACGGATCACCACCACAAGGCAACATAGGAGTCATAGGAGAAATGACTTCTTGGTGTGTTTGGTGCCAGAATAGAAGGAATGTCTCAAAACTGAAATTCTACCATTTACCATCCACCACTGCCCATCAACAACATGCAACATGTAGCTAACCTCATAACATAGCTAACATAAAAAGTGTGGCTAATTATTATAATGGTTACACATTTGACTGTTTCATTACATGTAAACTATAACAGTCATACAAATATAGGTTGACAACCACTTTCAAATATATGCCGACAGTTCACTACATACCCAGCCATGCAAGGGCAGTTTCATATCATAATGTTTGCTCTACTGACAATACACCAAGCCTTGTACTGTAGATGGCTGGCTCTGGTTGGTCAGAACTTTGGACTGTACGACAAGAAACTCATCAGTTATGTTGTTGCATTTTAGTCCTGTACATGGCCGTTCAGGACATAGTTAAAGGCTTCGAAGGACTTACATGCCCTCAGTTAGTTTTTAAAAACATGCTTGGTTTCAAAAGTCAAAATAGGGTAAATGCCGGGCGGCCGTTCTACCTTTGGCAGTCCTGTTAAATCTTCCGTCCACTGAGTAAGAGTGAAGGTGTCGGCCAGTCTGCTTTATTGTCATTATAACTTAACAGTCTTGGTAAGAGAGAGTTAGTGACTTCAGATACTCATATTATCTTCCACCAATGTCGAAAGCAAGCCAAAAACAACTTGCAAGCTAGCATTAGCTAAACGTGTCAGGAGGAGTGTTTTGCCTCCAGCTCCAGACAAACACTGTCTACTGACACTAAAAGGGATGTATCCTATTCTATTCTATTCTATTGGATCGTTCATATCATATGTTACTGCCGCAGTATGATTGACCTCTCTTTTGGAGTGCATGTATATACTGTATGTGTGTGTGTGTGTGTGTGTGTGTGTGTGTGTGTTAGGACATGGTGCTGTACCCAAGCTTGAAATCATCCACTGAAGATCACATCCAACTGTGCTGCTGGTTGGGGAAGCTTGTCAGGCGTGCAACTTTAACAGTCAACCAATCACCTGCTGACACACTCCATTAAGAGCTTGTCGTTGGTCCTTTTCAGCTACATTTTGCCTCACCATTGTTTTTGTTTCACAATTTTTACTTATTGGTATAAATGACCAAAAACACCTTTTTGGTTTCCTTTCCCCTCATTTCCGTAACTCATTGTATCCATACCCATGGTATCATAAAGCCTCTGATATGAATCGTATTGTAGATGGGCAAAATCCATGAACATACATATCAACTGTTAACTGATATTTCTGCATGATAAAATAATCTTCTAATAGAGCAATTCCAACTGTTTTTTACCCATGTTGGCTTTTTATGCCTGGTTTATCTTGTGGCATATTATAATAGGCTATTACACAGATACCTAGGCCACCATGCAAACAGAGGATACAGCAGAGTGGAGAGCTGGAAATGATGAATTCCTAGAGTCCTCCAACAACACAGTGCTTCTGCATACACTCCACCGTCCAGCGAACTCGAACACACACTTCTACATCTTCTGGGCAATTTTTAATTGTTTGTACAGCTAGCGGGGAGATGCATCTTTGTTATAAAGTGTACATCTGGGCAGGTCCTCAGTTATTCATTAATTGTGCTCTGGTGGACCATTGTGTAATTGTTTCTAACACCAAACTGGAAGTCGGCTGGCCAGAGGAGCTTAGTATTAATTTTCCCCGGCCACAGCCAAGGGATTAGATGTGCTTTCCCCTGGCAAGACTGTTTGGCAGCCACACTTATCTGCAGCGACTTACAAGGCTTATTGAACATTAGCATGCAATTATCTTTGATGGTCTAACTTTCCTGCTGGCTGACAAGACCCAATTATTCCCTGTTAGGGCTTTTCTGAGTACATGACATGAATATCAAGGTGCAAGGAAAGCAGAGAAAATAAAAATGTCATCGCATTGAAATGGACTCTTAATAAAGCTGGCGGCGAATTAGAACACGGTTTAAAATCCTGATTGATTTTGAAATGCTTTGCATCATTCATCATACGACGGTATGGATTTCTCAGATTGTTTTGCCTCTAAGTTATCAGTGTGCTCCAACTGTTGGTACTGCCAGAGTGTGCCAGAGGGAGATATCACCTAGAGTGCCAGTGGCCAGAACAGTTTGTGCCGCACAGAACTGCATCACCATGTGAGAACTTCAGAAACCACATGAAACCCATTTGTACGTTTGAATAAAAAGTCCCTCTTCCATCATGATTGCACTGGAAGGTGACACAAGAAGGAAAACTATACAGATATATATTTTTATGAAAAGAAATGTCTGTACTGTACTGTGGGACTTGGAAATGTATACCAACAGATATTTTAACGATGTTCCTTTTTCAACATATTCTAGATTGAAAATCATGATATAAGCAGGAGATGTACTAGAATTATTCAAAGGATCATTTCATCAACTTATGAAATAGTTTTGGAATAAAATAGTTATTTTGGAACAATACATTTCACTTGTCCTCACACATCAAATAGTTCATCCATCCTCAATTCACAAATGCTATATATTCAGTTTAAATTTGAAAGACAGACAATGACTGTAACGTAATATTCATAATTGAGTGTGGAGTTTTTTCAACAAACTTCTTTACATCAGAGACATCATTCTATTTGCTTGGATTTGTGCTATCTTCATGTCATGCTTTGTAAAGTAATATTTTTGTTTTTTAGGCCTTAGTTTGATGGGAAAGTGGATAGAGTAGGAAACCAGGGAGAGAGTGGGGAATGACATGCGGGAAAGGAGCCACGAGGATTTGAACCCGGGCCGCCTGCTTGGAGGATGATAACAATCTGTATATGCCGTGTGACCTAAAATCTACAGGCGATTGGCGCCCCTGAACGTTTTAAACTAAATCAGTCATATAGAATGTTGACCGTAATTTTATGATAACTGCCAATATTGGTTGTGAATTAACAAAACCTTAATGTGTTATCAAAACTGAATATGGACAAATGGATTCGTTTTTGGAGAACCTTCTAAATGTAACACAATTGATTATTTGTCTACTTCTTTTCTGTTTTTTCCACTTTAAGGTTTAAGATTTGACATCATTGCACCAATTGCATTTACTGGCATCAAGATGTAAACAGATACTTTTTGTTCTGGGGCTGCTAATAGTTTTATCAGAGCAGTCAGTATTCCTTTTCCTTGATTACCTCAAAGCCTCCGCATGCCTCCAATTAGAGACAACTTCACTCCCCTCTGGATCACTTAATTCCCTCGCACCTCTCTCTCTCACTTTGTCTCCCATCCTCCATCTATCACCCATTTCCTCTGATTGCCTTTGTGCTCGCTGCCCGTGTTAAGTCACCTCTCAGCGAGAGTGAGAGAGAGAGAGGAGATCAATTCTCTTCCTCATCAGCAGTCAATATGTGGTCGATAGCAAGAAAAGGAGAAGGGGCAACGCTATTGATGTTGTCACACCTGATATTCTCTTTATATCTTGCTCACCTGGGGCCCTGTGATAACATTACTATTGATCTGATCTAGCTAGAGCTTGCTAATTCAATAATGGCGGATACAGCTGAATCAAAGGCAATAACATTTATGCACTGTTTATAATGTATGGCTTCTGTCATGCTGGTAACAGTTGGTGTTAACCAAGTGATTGATTAGATAAACAGTTAGTGTGTTTGTACTGTATTTAGTATTCAGAACTGCAGGGGTGTTTTTTCTTGTCTCACAACTGTTGCCTGCAGAGGTTCATGGCCAATGAACCTTTTGCTGTGATTTGATTGGATTATACAGTCTAGCTGTCAGGAAAAGGGAAAAAGATCTTTCATTAACTGTGAGGTATTTAAACTAACTATTTCTGTGTCATAATATGCCTTTTGTAATCTGGTTATGCTAAACAAGCCAAACCCCTCATTGTTTTTTACTTATTTTCCAGTGCATGTGTTCTTTACTTAAAGCTCCTTTGAGGAGTTTTTAGCTGGTTATAAAACAGACTGATAATGATGTCTCTAAATGAGCAATAAAACCAAACATTACCATCAGTGACGGATTGCATTATTTTTATAGTTATTTTGATTTTAAGCCCTAATGATGGGGTACTCTAGGTGTCCAATGAGAAAAAATAACAGCACGCTGATGGACTGATTCATTCGACTTTTTAAAAAAAATCAGGAAGATCATTTTTGTCAGGAAACACTGCCTACACATGTTCAGGACAAGATCAGCAAATAGACAAGATGTAACGCTGTGACCTCTGTGACAAAATCAACACAAAGCAAAGTTCCTCAAAGGAGCTTTCAACGTAACCAAATGCTCAAAGAATGACTTAATCCTACAGTATAGACCCTTGTAGATATCAGAATGTTGGTGCAGTTCTAACTAAACATATTTATACCCAATGTAAACAAAAGTCCTGACTCTCACTGACGATTTGGTAGGTCATGCTCTTTACCGACAGTGATAATGTGATTTTTATTTTATTTTGGCCTTTTATTTCTTTATTTGATAGGACAGTGAATAGAGTTGGAAATCAGAAGAGCGTGAGGGTCAACCCCATGTGAGAAAGGAGCCGCCGGTTGGACTTAGACCTGGGCTTAAAGCATACATTAAAGCCTCTTTACAAAGGGCGCGACCTAACTGCTAGACCATCAGCGCCCCATGGTTCAGACTTTAGTTAAGTATTTACAATACAAAGATTGAAATCATTATTTTGCATGTTTTCATAGACCAGGAAGGATTTGAAATTGACAGACACCAAAACGGCAAACAAAGACTGAAGAGGCCTGAATGACAGAGAGGGACAGGAACAGGTCCTCTATAGCAGTGGTTCCCAAAGTAGGGGTCGGGACCCCAAGGTGGGTCGCCAGCCACCAAGAGGGGGTCGCGAGATGCCTTCCATAAAAAAAAATTAAAAGTGCATAAATATATCTTTTTACTATTTTAGGTAAATATACAAAAAGTAGTCCAATGTCATGAATTTAATTCTTTTAGGCTGTTGTATTATTTTGTGTTACTAGTTTTTGGAGAGGTTTATTAGTGTGTGCGTGGCTGTCGCTACGTTATATACCTAACTGACCACCTTAAAGAACAGTGGGGGGTCCCCAGTTTCTGTCACCCTTATTTTGAGGGTCACAACCTGAAAAGTTTGGGAACCCCTGCTCTATAGCACGTAATGAGAACTGTAATCTAAGTTAAGCACAACAAATCTGAATGGGAGACTAAATGGGCTCTTTATACCGTTGATTCCTAACTCAGAACTCCTAATTCCATGCCCTAATCCTGCAGTAGAGCCCAGTCCAAACTACAGGATCCCTTTCTTTGCTTTCATTTTAGATGATAAAAGGCGTGATAGAAGTGATCCCCTATCTCCTTACAAGAGCTTTAGTGACTCTTTGGAGTATGACAAACTGTGATGATGTCATACATGACCCTAATGAAATTGGCCAGGATGCAATTCAGTTGTGCTGTAGTGTAATAATTAATTGAAGAGGGAAACAATCAGTATCTTATTAAAAAAAAAAAAAAAAACTTTTGTCACAAATGTCGGGCCCTCAGATCCGCAGAATGAGCAGAATTGGCCTTGCAGACTGTGTAAGATAAACACAGATACGCACTGATGCAAGACAAAGAGCTTGTTGAGCAATAACTGCACTACAGAACGCACAAGTTATGCTTCCTGACACTTAATTTGATTTTAATGAACAACAAGTCACAAAGAATGAAGCTCAAAAAGCCTGGATCCATCAGCGTCCATCTGCAGAGCGAGCCTAATGAAGTGCCTGGCACAAAGCACCTGAGCAGGAGAGGAGGGTGTGGGCACAAAGCCTTCTCTCAAGGCCCATAGTGAATTCCACGATGTGAATTCAAACAGAAAATCACTGCTCGTATGTGTAAACTTCAAAAGTTCTGCATGCAGCTTCTGGAGGATGAAGGCAATTGGCATAAAAGATACTTTTTAAATGATTTGTATGTGATCATTATGTCTTTGGCTTTAATGTTGTGCTTCCAGCAATCATTAAGAATGTGGCCCCCCATCAACAATTGCAGCACACAGGGGTGTTTCCAAGCCCTCAAACCCCCACCCCAGGTGCTTCTCTGTAATCCTAAACTATGATTGGATTTCTTCCCAGCAAGAGGTGGTACTTATGTTAAGATCAATTCTCTGGGCTGTTTGCAAGATTGCAAGAAGGTACTAACTACGTCAGTGACTTTTTTGTTTTTGGGCTATTATTGCCTTTCAGGATAAGACAGCTGAAGAGACACAGGGCATTTTTCGGAGGAGAGAGTGAGGGATTAAATGTTGCAAAAGGGCAGAGAGTTTAGGCTACGATGAGGCTTAGGCTTAGTTTAGGCTATGTGGAAGTTGGGAGCCCTTTGTGGACTACATAGTTCCCCTTATCACTTTGTCCATTTCTTCCTCGATAACTAAGGTTTATTCAGAGAAAATCTCATTCTGCTGTCATTTCACAGTCAAATGTATCACTTAACAAGAAGCTTTGCCATCGGAAATGTAAATAAAGGCTTTTAGCACTGTACTGTTATGTACTTCATCTGACACCTACCCTGTGGCAGATGTTTCAGACATTAATAATCACTATATCAAAATAAACAATGTTGTTGTTGCTGATGGACTTGTTTGCCTCCATAAGTCAAATAAAGGTATTATTGAGGTATTATTTTCTGCCTGTTTAATAACCAGTAAAAAGTACTCACAGGAGCTTTAAATATACACCAGAATGTCACATTTAAGTTAAATGAATGCTAGCTGTTAAAGAAAGAGTAAGATGCTTTGATATAGACTTATACAAAAGTAAAGCTGCTCAATCATCACTTATGGACCTCCATACATGTGTGGTGCTCACTGTGTCTGCAGAGAGCCTTTCCTCTACCTGATTTTGATGTTTTGGTTGACTCCGGATGTTTCTGGGTTGGGAGTAGACTTGTTTTCGCCAGCCAATGAGTTTGTGACTGGATACATTTCAGTGATTGGACGCCTTTCAAACTGGCGTATATATCGAATCATGTACATCGCTTAAAAAAAGAGAAAATATAATCATAGTTTGGCGAAACACCAAACTAGTTCCAAAACAAAGGGAGAACCTATGCTTTCGCCTGTGGGATGCAGAGTTGGCCTGTTTTCTGTTGGACAGGCAGGTGCCAAACACCAGCGCTTAGCTTGTGCTAGCTTACTAAATTATCTTTTCCATAATGTACACACTAACCCTGCAGTGGGCCTGCGCTTCTGGAGGCATTAAGCCCAGGTGGATGGTCCCAATATGTTGCATTTAAAAACTGCAACAAACATTGCTACTCACTTCATCTTTAGATATGTTTAGTGGAGACAGAAATGCTTTTGGAACAATGTTGTGTGTGCAAACTATTTCATGCAACCCCTAGTCAGTTGGGCCACCAACCCAGTCATAAAAGTCTGGACACGCCCCTGCAGCATGACGGATGCACTTATCCATTTTGAGTGACCAAACTACATCAGTGTAATACTTTAAATCTTGTAATACTTTCCTAAAACTTGACATACAACCAATAGTGATACACTGAGGCTCACTTCACTTTATTGTTGTGATTCAGGTTATAGTTTGTGGGGGGAAAAAAGGAGCAGGTGGGCAGAATCCTCCTCAGGTTGAATAAGACTGATTAAATAAGATTGATGAAGAAAACATGAGGAGAAGAAACAAGAGGGGAATGTGAGGCAAAAACTATTCAGACGTATCAGCCAAGTCATCCCAGCCAAGCTGTCATCGGCTGGGTAGGGCTTTGCATAGAGTGTGTGTGTACGTGTGTGTGTGTGTGTGTGTGTGTGTGTGTGTGTGTGTGTGTGTCAACATGGGATTACCAGCTCTGACTGTCAGTTAATACTGCCAAACTTTACTCTTTACATACTGTATCTAAGTAAATTCACACTTATCCACTCATGCTCAAGGAAACACAGAGACACACACTCTTGTCTCATAAAAACACACCATCCACCTGTCACAGACTCTCAGACTCACATGCACATCTGTCTATCTTGTGTCTGCACTCTGCATAGTATGTGCGCAAAAACTAAACAAGATGCTCAAGTGCTGTATGCTTTCGCCTAAAATGACAGCTTTCAGAACATGGACTTAGTGAAATCCTCGCCTTCCAGACAGCAGCTTGCAGATGTATGATAGATCACATGGATGATGCAGCAGGCCACACTTTGCCAGCAGATTTTTTTTTTTTTCTAAGTGCTAAGCTTTTGCCAAACTGGCCCAGATTGTGCCTCTGCGACCATTTAGTCCGCTTTAGGAAACATTTTAATTGGCCATAACTCCTCATTCTAACTGCTCAATGAAATATCACCGGAGACATGGGAAATACTTCACAGAACAGAAGCAATTTGGTTCAAATCAACAGAAAAAAAACTACTAGGATGCCTCATTGAATCGGCTGACGTTCAACACAAATGCACATCTGTATCTCACAATAAAATTTTAGACGCATGCGCATTTATTTTAAAATACATCAAATGTGTTTAAGTGTTCTTAAAAGTGAAAGGGAATAGTGTTGAAAATCTAAATTTAGACCTCACCATCCAACATTAAGATCTGTTCAGACATGCCAGAGAAGCCCACGCCACCTCAATACTACACCAAGCAGGAGTCGAGAAAAAAAAAAAGCCCAGCAGACTGTGACGGTTTGCATCAATACAGCTGCTGTGGCAAGAGCATCAGAGCAGTCAGCAGAGTGTTGAGAATTATGGATGTGGAGCAGATTATGTGAAATGCTAGACTTTGAATAACACTGGTGAAAGCTTTGGGCGAAAAAACTCCAGATGTCCAGGATGCACAATCAATACTTTTGCAATTTTAAGTTGAGCTAAAACAAACTCATAATAATTTCCACAAATTATGAGAAACGCACACTAGGGAAGATGTGCAGAAAACAAACACAGGAACTAAAAGGGAATAACAAATTTAACTTTAAAAAGTGGAATTTAAATAATCCCACTGAGGACAAAAAGGACAATCTGCCACAGATGCAGGATTCTCCAATTGCTCAGAGATTGTACTTTATATTTTACAGGCAGGAAGCGCACAGTGGAAAGCCTCCCAAACAGAAGTGCTGGTGTGTAACTGTGGGTGTGGTGTTTGATTATGTGGCCGTTCAGAGCAAAGCTGTCATGTTGCTTTCCCATTTAGATCGCATCTCCTTAGGGGGAAACACTTGTTCGTGCGTCTGCCTCGTACAGTCACGCCATGGCAACCTCGATCTCATCAAAAGGATGTGCAAAGGGGGGGGGGGGGGGAAGGGAGAGAGAGACAGAGCGAGAGATGGGTGTTTGTAGCGGGGGTATGACTGCATTTGCGAGGTGTTCATGCTCTTTATTCCCTTGTCCTTGTGTGTGCTGATGCATACCTTTCTGTGTGTTCTCCTACAATATGCCTGCGAGTGTGGGAACATTGAAAATTTAATGGAACCAACTGGTAGCGTCTGATTGCAATGCATCATGTTTCCATCACTTTGGCTGTGCTTTCTATGTAGCTTCATTTTTTTTTGCGTCAGTGTTGTAAAAGTTCAGGTACGCGGCACAAAACGTGACCTTTCTGCCTGAATGTGGTCGGAATTGATAATCAAGGAATTAAGCGAATTAGAGGCTGGCAAGGGCATTTAGAGAAGGGTGAGGGATGGATATGTGAGAGGGACTGTAATGAAGTCAATGGTGCGAGAGTAATGCCCCATCACCCGGCACAGACAGCACCCCCGCCACCTCGACAGCACCTCCCCGCTCCACCCACCCCGCTGCAATACTTCTGGGCATCGGGGCAGAAGATATTAAAAACTAGCGGCACTTCCTTTTCAAGGGCGATTAGACATTTCTCCCTTTTGCTCTCCTTATTTACAGAATGCCACGGACTCAGCTGAGCTGTATTTTACGAGCTAATATTCAAATCCACACCTTGTTTACAAGGTGACGCCTGGAATTTCCTCCTGGTTTAGTCTCAAACGAAAAGGCTACTCTGCCATCACAAGCTAGCTGTCAGCCAACATTACTGCCTTATGGCAGCTGGCTCTGACAACCGTATGCTAATTGATGATGATACTCAATAAAAAAACAAAGGAAAAAACAAACTGATAAAGTGCCTCTCCAACACACAAAGGAAAACGAGTTGCACACTCACCTTCAATGCCCATTTATAAAGAAGAGGAAGCATCCTGATAAGTACAGTAATGAACCTTTACCGTAACACTGGCCAGAGTTGTCAGATAAATACTTACTGTCAAAATCATTCCAATTCATCAGTCAATTTTTCTTTACATAGCTCCAAATCACAACAACAGATGAAGCATCATACTTTCCCTTGGAACATGTTTTTTCCCCTTGGAACAGACAGAAACCTTGAGCAGAACCAAAGTCATTGGTGGACAGCCGTCTGCTGCAAACGTATGGGCCGAGACATTTTGAGAAACAGAGGAGAAATGGATAAAGACAAGCTATACGCTATACAGCATCAACAATAAGAGATAATACACCAAGTATTACAAGTATTTAGTAAGATATATACAAACAGGTAATTATTATCAAAAGTGATCCATGTGTCAATTGATTAGTTTTGGACAGTGAGCTGAGTGTTGCACTTGGGCCAGATGTTGGCTGAAGTAATAGTTGCAGGTCCACATTTTTTGTTTCTTTGCTGTTTTTCAGCTCCATTACACTAAGAACCCGTTCTGCAGGCTCAAACTCAAGATCGGGAAACTGCAACTACCAGAATGCCCTGCAGCCACCACTGCTGTACAGTTGTCTCCTAAACAGAAGGAGTCATTTGCTGACAGTCTGGATGGGTGAACAGTTTGAGCTGTTTCTCAGTCAGTCTACGTAGTATCCTTACATGATGCCTTGTTTTTTCTTTTTTGGGGACTTCTCAAAAACTGTTAGATCATTTGCTAAATTTTTGCACAACTCTCTGTAGGTCTTGTTAGAGCTTTTGATGTAACTAAGGCTGACAGGGATATGCTTCCGTGTAAACTTGTTTGCCCTGTTTCCATCTGTGTTCAGATGTACCTCAGCATAACATTTTGCTGTCTGTACCGGATTTGAGAAAGCCACCCGCTGCCATAGGCTAATTTTGCAACACCCGACTTTTGATGTAGAAGGCGAGGGGCACTTGTGGGGCCAACAGAGAGCTGAACAGACGCCACACAAATCCAAAGCCTGCAGGCGTTGTTTGATTCTCATGATCAGTGAAGGCATACTAAACTTTTGATGGATCGTTGCATGGACTCAAGCTGACCTTACAGCTTCTTCAACAAGTTGTGGACAAGTTAAAGTTCTGTGGTCAAGTCAGCCCGGTTCAGGGTGGATGTAGCAGAACGCAGAGTTCAGTTTAATTAAATCAAAAAGGCAGATGAAGCCGCCGTTGTCCTTGTTCTTTGGACTAAAATCAAAGCCTTACTCTCGTCTTAGGGAGAAATGTATCTCTTAATAACTTGAAAGCTCGATTTGGTTCTTTCAACCACCCCAAAAGTAACCTTCTGGAGCCTGATGAAGCAGCGCCGCATGTAAAAAGAAGCTTTGAGGGGGGGAATCAGCTCCTGTTAAGCCACCTTCTGTCTTAAAAGAAATTTAATCGTCCTCCAATTTATTTTTAACTCCGCTCAATCAACAAACTCGGGACGTGTTTACAGAAGTCCAAAAATGTCCCGAGGAGTTAAAGACGAAATAAGGAATGTGGTGACGAGTGAGTCATCTCCCCTTCCGGCGTTGTCGCTCCCTGTTTCCATCTCTCCGACTCTCCCTTCTATCACTGCCCCTCTCTCCATCTAATTAGATTTGTCTGTAACCTCACTGTTCCTGCCCCGCTTTTTTCGATTTTTCTTTGTCTTGCAGCAACGCTTGATCTCATGCACCACAGTTCACTTCACAATTGGAATTTTCAACCCACCATGGGGATTTCTTCTTCAAACTCCTTAGTAAAACAAGGCATCGTTAACACCAGGGGAACCTAACATGGGGAAGGAATCAGGCCGTTTGAGGGGAGCAGAGAGGCTTGTGTAATGTTGGTGTTCAATAACGTATTAATAAACTAAAAAACACACGCTGTGCTTCCTTTATGAGCAGCCTCTTTAAAGGACTCGTGTAACAGCTGGGAGCAAAGGGCAAATCTGTCAGTGAATCCCTGTTTGGTTCTTCTTTTCTAGTGTCTCTGAAGGCCTTCTCCTTTATCTCTCTGACTGATGTATTTTAAAGTGAAGCCTATAGTCGACATGAAAATGAGCCGGTCTGCTCGCAGAGTTCAAATGGTGAGGTACTGTGTTTCTTGAGATGTGTGCAGAAAGCCCTTGAGCTATTAAACAACCTATCTCCTCCTCCTATCTCAAAACCTTGGTCCTCGCACTGCTAACATTGTCCTTACTTAACCCTCTAACAAGGTCCAACACATTAGAATAGTGATGAAGGAATGACATGTGCTCCTTTCTTACAGTCATGACAAACTCTGACTGGAGTGGTAATTCTCATTCAGTGTCTAGAGCTTCTCTTCGTCAGTGATCACTCTTTACTCCCAATGTTGTGATGGATAGATGTTAAAGTGAGAAGTTCCCCCGATACCCAAAACATGTCCCAAGAATATACAACTTCACAATAAATGGACTAAATGGAATAAAGGGCTTTTTCCAGTCTGACTCCAACCTCCCCATTCTCTACCTCACCAGTTCCTGACTCTGTCCACTGATACCTAAAAAAGGCTCGTCATGCAGAGGGGAAAAATCTATGTTATTTAATTGAAATTGTTGTCTTTAGACGTTTTTATTTCAGTAATGAAATATGCATCTACTTTGGGTGTTTTAATCCAAAAACAAATAGAAGAACTTAGAGAAATTCTTCCCTGTCATTTTTTCCTGCTACCACTCGTTCATAGACTGCCAAGAGCAAAACGGCCAGCCCACCAGAAGCCTTGAATTAGTGCATTTCCACACCCACCATTGCTCTTCTTCTCAGTCCATCTCTCATCCACTTACTGTAAGCAGGGGTGATGAGATTGCGGGTGAAAGGGCCTGCCAGTGGCCACTGATCCCATTACTAAACCTGTTTTCCCAGTGCTCCGGTCAACTGGCTGTATAGCAAGTGATGCAAGAAAAAGTGGAGAGGAGAGGGTGTATGTTTTTCATGTGTGTACTCGAGGAAACACACAGGCTGATGTAAGTGAGTCTACAGTACATGGTTGTTTGCGTGCTACAAAAAGATTAATGGGCTGTAGAGGTCCACCTTTGGTCAGGGCTAACGTTAGAGAGCAGACCACATATTATTACTGAAGCACTCCTGGCCCCCAAATAACAACCCCTGTGTATCCAGATGCTGTTTTCTCATTCTGGTGATGGACTCTGCTTGCCCTCCCTTGATGGGGGCTAGAATGGGGGGGGGGGGGGGGGGGGGGGGGAGGGGGGGGTGAGAGAGAAACGATTGAAACATAGAGATACAAGGGGAGAAATATTGACCAGCGGGCAGGAAGACAAAGAGCAATAAAAGGCGAGAAACTGAGACCGAGTGAGAATCAAAGAGCAATAGAACAAAACAGGAAAGTCGGGGCACTGAGAGAAATGTCCACAGAGTCCACGGCAAACCTGTAATTTGTCGACTGAATGTTCCCAAGGAATTACAAATCTATCACGACAGGGCAGTGCTGAAACCAGTAGGATACCTCCAACACATAATGAACTGCCCATGGTAGTAGAGACTGAGGCACAAACAATGCTTCGTTTAAGAGTCGCATTCATCTCCCCAAACCCCATTTGGTATCAGAACCAAAACTGAACATTTCTACAGACAGTCTTTGGGCCTTGAGGTGACAGAGCTCTCACAATTATTGTGGCATTCAATGGTCTTTACTCAACACTCGCTTTGGGAAATGTTGAGGTTGAATGCCTTTACAATTATTGGATGTCAACAGGGACGACTCAAAAAAGCAGATTTAAGAAGAGTTTGAAGTAAAATAGGTATTTACAAGTATTAGAGATTAATGGTGAGTTTATTTTAGAGTAGTACATTCAAGTTCCTTGAAAAATCTATCCTCCGTTTGCTTGATTTTTCCGCTGATGGACAGCGCACACACCCTGAACGCACGCTCACACTTGTATTCACACTCCAATCTACTGTTCTTGTAGCCAGAAGGGGAGGATATGTTGCCAACATACAAATCTCCTCCCTCCGCTCTTCTCTCCTCCATATCTGTGCAGAAGGCTTTTGAAGATGATAAACTGCTATTTTTCGACTTGCCCTCTGCAAGACTTCGACTATCTCGCAGCTTTTCTCTCTGGTCCAGTCAGACCAGCCATCACATCCACGCATGTACAGTAAGGGAGTGCAGGCTGTTGTACTGAGCCAAGGCTCTGGCTGCAGGCGCTGTGGATGGCACTCCAACTATAGCTACCAGGCTGTCAGGCTTGACCCTGCTGGAGCCCCAGTCACAATATCTTTACTTCATGTGCTATCACTGTGAGAGAAAATTTTAAAAAAGGCTGAGGATCATGGTCAGGGACAAAGTCAGGGCTGGTGGATGTAATTCAGACAGATATTTTGACAAGTTTCCTCCAAATCTGGGTCCCTGCCATTACATAAAATATTATTTTTTATAAAAACAAGTTTCACTGACTCTGCTGAGCCTAATACAAATAAAGGAAAACATGTCATCACCCAAATAAATCATTTGTGTTGCTTTGGCTAAATAAGCTTGAAAAGTAAAATAATCTTTTTCTTTATTTTTATTCTTCTTCAATCCATAATTCTATAATTCTATCACTATACAGTGACGTCAAGTATGACTGAGTAGCTTAAGTTACAAAAGCGTTTGATCATAATGGAGACATTTTAAGAAATAGGTTCAGCAAAGGAGTCATGGAAACAGGAGTAAACTCATGTTAAGAAACTTTGACCAAAATCAACTTCCAAATGGGAATTTATTAAAAATGCAAATGCTTTTGCAGCATTATTTAAAGATTTGGTAAACTGCACTCTTTCACATTGCGTGTATTGATTGCCAACACTAATATTAACATCATTCGCCCGAGGAAAGCACAACAACAAGATTTTGCCCTTAAGAAACAGTAAACTCCCACAGGACAGGACAAGCAGATGAATAATAATCAATATTCCAGTTAACGTTTAGTATTTTGTGTTTTTAATTGTGACCATATGTTTGTAAGAAATTATAGTCGTTCTGTTTTCGTCTGTGTTTTTTTAGAGTGAGACTGCGGGTGGGATTGTCCATATATGTGTTTCGTGTTCATATGAGAAAAACTCAGATTTTGAGCAGGTAAAAAGGTGAAAAATTTGGTGCAGCTCTTGTGGCTTTGAATCCAACCTCGGCCCTTTGTTGCATGTCACCCCCCACTCTCTTCTCCCAATGTTTCCTGTCTCTCTTAAGCTTTCCTGTCCAATGAAGGCAAAAATAGCCCAAATGACGACTTACAAAAAAACCCTCAATTTATTAGCATATCTGTACTGTGTATATAATAGGCTGAGTTTTTGCTCACATGGCGGGAGAGAGGTGTTGATTTAGGTTATTTTCAGGTTCAATGTACTTATACTGGAAAGATTGGCTTCTTTGATTCTTTGTCACCTTTAAAGTCACTAGACATGCTTGAGAGCTTAGCCTTGTATTAATAGAGAAGGAGCTCAACAACAACATCAACAATTCAAAATGTGTGGCTGGAAATTCGATCAACAAGAAGTCAAGACTTGAGTTTTTGCAGTGAAGATGGGAGTTTCAAATTGTAGTCCAGAACTTGTTCAGCTGATAGCCAACATTGAATCATATAAGGTAGCTATGGATCCTACCAAGAAAGGGTCAGATTTACTTTGTTACTCTTAAAGGCTTCTAATTAGTGGATAGAAGATTCAGTAGCTACAATGTAGTGTGTTTGTGAAAAGGGAATTCCTAGATAAGTGATGCAGAAAGCTTTATAAAGCAGGATATCACCACAGTTTGAAAGGGTTTGCTATGCATTTTCCTGTGACATTAGCCTTTTTTGACCCTTTGCCAAGTTGTAACTGGACATTCTCCTGTGCATAGATCCAAAATGCTCTAAACTGCAGTTGGATGAATAAATTATCTGTAAGAGCTGTCTGCTTTATGTAATTTTTTAAGGCAACACTCTTGACCTACCTAAAAACGGTGTCCTAAGGGGCGTGGAATTAGAGATTTTTTTGGTTATGAACATTAAGAAGCACTACCTAAAAAAAACAAAAATTAAGGGCATTTCAGATTATTTGTCACATCTGAGCCATTACAGTGTGTTCTTGACCTTCATTACATGCAAACTCTCCACATCTTTTCTCCTTCCTATATCTTCCTGTGCTGACCATGGCCATTATAAGTCCATTATCAACACATTTTAAAAGGGGGTTAGAGACACAGTAGACTAACAATGGACAAATTCCCTTCCAGTCTCCAGACAGACATTAAGATTGGCTATCCCTCTTATCGCCATCTGAGGCGAAGTGTGTTGCCAGGTTGAGATGAGGTCACATATGGTCTACAGCCCAGCGAAAGGGGCTCTGGCTCTGCCTCATGGCTCTCGCAGTGAGACACACCACATACACACAGTTGCAGGAACTGGCAGCTTGGAGGAATGCTCTCATTCAGCACAGGGGCAACGGAAGTCTGTCATAATGAAGCTGAGCAAGTGAGCTGTGCGCTGATGTAACTACAGAGCTGGTATTTTTTGGGGATTGCCAGTTCGGTCTGAGACAAACAAATACACATAAACAGGAAAAAGTAAATAAGTAAAGAACTGGACTGAAAAAAAAGTGAGACGATACTGTAGAATCTATTCAGATTTTTTTTGTCTGACAAAATGACAATTTCTCGCAATTCAGCTCCACTGATATAATCAATGCACATAGAAATGAGATTCCATACAGTTTTGCATTTGTTTATCTGTTCTCCTGAGTCGACTCAATTTATTTCACTCCCCTACCTGCAAATGTTTATTGGAATGAGCACAGGAAGCCAAATAGAGATGCACCAGTTGACAAAACCACATCTTGGGCTTAAAAGAAGAGTTTAGGTGTGCATAGCGGGCATGTTTACAGCTGTTAGACAAACAGTCTTTAGGGAGAGTATGGAGGGAACAAGAGAGGTAGAGTCAGAGGAGAGGGAGGAAGTCTGGGACATAAACTCTGTGGAAATGGAGGACCAGCGGAGACCCCCTGACTACAAGCTGCATAATGCAACAAAAGAAAGGGATGATGTTTGTGTCAGAGTACTTTCTAATATTCATACGTTACATTTTCCAACTTAATTGGAATCTGTCAGGGCGCATTGGCCGTGAGTGGCATCACAGCAGCAGCTGGGCCGTTTCCCTACGGCTGATGAGATGCAATAAAAAGAGAGCGAGAGAGAGAGAGAGAGAGAGAGAAAGAGAGAGGGAAAGCAAGAGGGAAGTGGATTGCAGGGCGCCGAATGAAATGCAATTCAGAGTCAATGGGAGTCAAAAACACATTACTGCAAGCATGGCTTGAGTAAACCTGTAAAGGGGAGATTGTTTAAGACAAATACTTCCGCCGATTCAAAGCCAACTGTTCCCTCTGGGGTCCGACTCTCTCTCATCATCTCTATTTGTCGGCCTATTTATCTGGATCTCACACCCATACACACACACACACACACAGACACACTGACATGAACACACAGGCACACACATGCATGGAGTTTTAAAGGAACTAGAGGCTGTACAAAACTGGAGTTAGGGAAAACTATAACAATAGACAGCAGCACCCATCAGCTGATGGAGACCATATTTGTTTAATTAATATCAATGAAGGCATATGCTTTTTGAATCTGACACAAAAACACTCTTGCACATTCTGACTAGACAGCACATAGAGATTGCTAAATAACAGATGTAAACAATGTAAACATGTCGTGTATGTCTGTGTTCTCATGATCTTTGGCATTCATACAACTGAATACTCCCACACAGACTGAACAAAAAATAATAATGTTAGGCATACAGAAAGTGCCAGAGTTGTTAGCAGTGTGTGATGTGCATACAAACAAAAGCTGCCAATATACTGTAAGGTGTTTGCACCACAGGAATACACTAATACAAGTACATGCATTCAGTGATCTTATATACTGGCAGGCTGTTTCTGAAACCTTTCAGTGACTCCATAGAGTTCTCATTTTGCATTTTAATTTGGCCTCACAATTTAACAACTCTCTTTAGGAATAACTAACTATACTTGAACTGCACAACCCGGCTAAACCACTAATGTTTCTGTACATAAGTCCTCAGCAGAACACCGTTAAGTTCACCATCCCTTTGGGATCGTTTTGACAAATAATTGAAAAGCCTACATTATGTATTGTACATACATACATTTATAGATATCCTAACAGTTGATGGACTTATCAATAATCAATAATGGTAGATGGCTGCCCGCTAAGGCTGTGCAATTAATCAAAATGTAATTATTATCATGATATGAGCACTAGCAACACATCTGAAAAATCAGAACTAATTACACAAAAATAAGAAAATGATTTGATGACTTTCTCACCCAGCATGTGTACATGTGACTAAGTGGATGGAGGCTAGCGTTTAAAAGCCATTCTTTCACACCATTTTGATGCAGTTGGATGATCCTAAAGCTAGCTAACAACTGTCCTCTGATGAATTGCTGCCAATTTGGGGGAAGTAAAAACAACATGTGGTAGATTGATTAAAAATGGAACCAACAAATGCGGACATTCATCCACATGTACACTCACATATGAGGCTAACCTTCCATTCAGGACTCTGGGCTGCTCATGTGGAGCAGCTTAATGTTCAAGTTAACCAATCCACATAGCTAGGCTATTGATGTGAATGTGGAAAATAGTAGAGTTGTTTGTTGTCCAGTCTCTGACCTCCTTGCTCCCAACATAGAAGCAGCAAGCTCAGCACAGCAGGGGGAGCTACGCTAATAACTTCCACTCTTGGGGGGAGCATAGAGACGGAGCCAGTCGCTGGATGCTGTGGAAGTCGAGTTTTTGAAATACTCCTTTTGAAAAACAGCATTGCTTTCATATGAGGGATGTAGCAGCAGTAATGAAGAAAAAAGCGAGCTAAGCACATGACTTAAGTAAAGCTCTGAGATGAATATGATGTCTTTGACATGTTGCCATTAAAGTTTTCTGTGTGAGTGCAGTTAAGGACAGCAGTTGAAATAGCTCAAATGCTTCACCATAGTCCTTCACATGGACAGGAGGAAGTGAGTTTAAAATATTTGCAATTATTTGACAACCGACTCAATCATCTCTGCAATACATTTTTTATAAAAGTATAACAACCTCGTTGTACCTTGAGTCTGTCATTTACGATACTTCTGTCACAGCCATTTCTAATATGTTCTTCCTGTGTTCGATTACATTTTGCTCAGTACCTGTAAACATGTTCAGTCCTAAAACTTCACCTGAAGGTCTTATCTTAAATGTGTCACTAGTACTGAGAATAGCTTGAAATGCAGGTTCATAGCCAGAAGCAAAGCTGATCTGGAGCAAACTGGAGAATGTCTCTGCAAAATTAATGCTAGCCTTCATTATCTAAGGAGCTGAACCCCTTGTCTTAAAAATGATCTGGCAACTATGCTCTATTTTAAGTATATAAAAAAATGGAAGGAACAATTACTTTGAGAGACTGCTCATAAGAGTCATAATATAAGTAAGTTACACATTTTGTTGACTGATTTACCTGGTAATATTGTGCCACAGAAGTAATAATGTGGAACAGAATGTTAGCATTCCAGCATTTACTTTTTTCCCATGAAGAACCCAGGCAGGGTAATTGAAGTATTAAACAGTAAATGACAGAATTTGAATTTGGGGTTGTGCTAAAATGTGAAATAATTTAAATGTACATGGTTTGCAAGTATGAGCATGTGTTTCAGTGTTAATACCATTATTTTTAACTGTTTATATATTTGTATTTTTGTATTACTGCAAGGCATCCCTGGAAATGAGACCTCGGTCTCAGTGGGTCCTACCTGCTAAAAGAAAGGATAAATAAAAATAAAATATTGTGCAACCAATCTCTGTATGCTTGGGGGGGCACATGCAGTGCATGTCTAAAATTTGTGTGTGTAGCTAGGGGCCCACGGCGAGTTTGTGTCCAAGGCCTGTGGTCATGATAATCTGACCATGCTTTTTAGTAGTCGACTAAATGTAATACACAGTACAGGCAAGTATTGCAACATAATTCATGAATAAAATGTGCACATACAGGATCAGATTACCACACTAGTTTTGTCATGCTCTGTCATTACCAACATGTATGCATAGTATCTAATTTTTTCACAGGTCAGAAATTAACTGCATATTCAGAATGATGCAACATTTAAAGGAACAATATGTAAAAAAAGGGTACTGTAATCAAAATGTAAAACATCGGGGAGCTCCTATCTAACATATTGGTCCTTTAAGATCAACAGTTATTGTCTCAGTGATAGAAATATTGGTATACACTGCAGATTGCAGAAATTTGTTCCTTTTCTGGCAAGTTTAGCAATCAGCTCACTAATTTTGAAACCATACAGAAGATTTTACTTTCTATCTTAAACTTATTTTCTTATTGATTTAATTGTGTTTTTTGGTAATAAAAAAAGCAATGGTGTCTTAAACATCACTTTCGCATTAAAAGGACTTTAAAGAGTTCTCATAATATTGTCCCATTATCATTCTCCAATAGCGTTATGTGTTTCATCTTTTGTGCTTAACATTGTACAATGGTGTAGTCAATGAATGTATTGCATTTAATGTAACCAAAATGAAACAATGGCTGATAATGGAGTGATTAAACCTTTGAATCATTTGTCACAGACTGGTTCAGTATGAGACTTTTTCTAACGGAAGGGGGAGAAAAACTTCCAATCCTCTTACCTTTAGATGTCCAATGAGGAGTTACCGAAAAAGAGAGAAAGAGAGAGAGAGAGAGAGAGAGACATAAATTAGTGTATTCTTGAATGAAAAGCCAAGTCCTCCACACAAAAGCTATTAGTAATTAAGTCTTTTGCAGGAAATTAGTCCACAATCGCGAGGCAACTCATCATTCCAGTGTATTTAACCAGTAATTGGCTCGGTTGGCGTGAAACTGGAAGTGATTTAGGTCATTTAGCCTAAATCTGTATGCTAATTGGTAAGAGAACAAAGTTGGGTAGGAACACATTTTGAAGTTGGCTTTTCACTGAAATGAAGTTGGAATAACTGCAGGATGTGCAATATTCACAACAAAGAAAACATACTTTGCTCAGTTTTGACTTGAACCTGCATTCATTTCCACAACAGAGATTTATTTCGCTACTGTTTAAAAGTGGAAGTTGCCGTTGAAGCTTAATAAGTTTGGTGACAGGAGCAGAGGAGCGGATAAGGTAACACATATCGACTTGTGATGTTCAACTCACCAGGGAGTTGGTTTGTTTTACTGTGCTATCTTTCCCCTCAGTCTTTTTTGTCTTTTTTTTTTTTTTCACATGGTGCACTTCAACAACACACTCTCATAATCCCCTGAGAACAACTGTGAGCTAGTGGCATTCAGCTGTGAATTACATACATGCAGGTGAAGAATGCAAAGTGAAAACTGATTGTATCACGATGAGATGTTGTCCCGTATTGAAGAAATAGAAATATGTGTTTGTGGTTGCATTTTCTTCTTGTTTATTACAACTACGACTGATGGCAGTTCAGCCTCTTCTTGTATGATCCTTGAATACCGATGCAAAAGTGACCTATTTTCTTTGTATTAAGGTGACTCATCTCCTATTACTGATTTCTAACATTTTGTGCCATAAACGCAACATGTCGGATATTCATTTTGTTCCACCACTCAGACATTATTAACGCAAGATGAAAGTGAGACAACAGCTAGACTGAAGAACAAACTCAGCCATACAGTACCCAACCTATACGCATGCATTTGGTAACACCCAACCATCCTAAGCCTAAAATCCTCACTCATACACACACAAACACACCAGGCATATAGCTGCAAACATCTGGAGCTGAAGTCGATTGGAAGTCAAAACCACAAAGCTGGCGCTGAACCAAAGCAGAAGGCGACAGATCTAGGCAATCACAGCTTTCTCCACCGTTGGCATGCTCAGCCCCAGTAAACCCTCCACCTCCCTAATTCACCACAATGACTTTGAGAAAAAAATCATGGAGTCTTTCCACCAGTGCTGCAGGGTGGCCAAAAGTTCAGGACCAAAGTCAAACCAGTGGCACTGATGAATGAAACTAAGTCACATTTTTTTAACCTTGATGGTAGATAAAGTATTAGAAACTGAAACTATGAATGATTTTGCCCCAATGTAACAGAAACTATGATACCTGTTATGTTATCCTAAAACAGGAATCCTTATGTTCCATTATACTTTACAGTTGAATCAATAACGATTTGCTGTACTAATTTTATGATTTATGTAATTGGTGGCATTAAAGCTCTAGTACATTGGTTTACATATTTGTTATCACTCTGCGTTAATACAAAAAACATGCAAGTGAAGATAGTAAGAATTTCATTTTTTGAGAACAACATGGATTGAACAACTCCAGTCAAATGATTTTAGTAAATGTCATAAAGTAAAGAGCAATTATTATTCCTCTCGCCCACCTTCTCATCTCCACCCCTGTCCTCCCTCTTCTGTAACTTTCAAAGTAATAATGCAGAAACAGCAGAAATGACATTAAAAGAAACTGCGGATAAGGCACTATGTACATTCAGTATGATGGAGTCAAAGCAATTCTGTATGTTTGTGTGGGTTGAAAAAAAAAAAAAGTACAGACAAAGTACAAATGCGTGAGTAAGCTTCAGTTTAAAGCATCATCATTTAAAATGTCAAACAAGGTGAGACCCATGAAGACGTGATCGCTCCGTCAGCTCTTTCCCGGTTGACATTTAATAGAGGTTCATCTCCCAAAAGAATTCCAGTCACACATGACGGAAAATTGCAAGCAGCAGCAAACATCCGAACCACCCAAAACACACAACCGTTGGCTAAATTATTTCCAAAATAGTTGACACTCTCCAGGTGAAACAGCATTGACTTTAAAACAACGGCAGCAACAGCATGAACATGCTTCAGACCTTCACAAAGAACTTGAGCTTGTTACTTAATTTGGCTACAGCCTTTAAGTTGTAGCATAACATAAAATATATCAATGCTATTTCAACTAATGTGATACTTTGGAGAAATTCTGTAACCGACTCCAACCTTGGAATCCCAAACCAACGTGGGCTCCCATGGAATTCAAATAGGGTCGCCTGAAATTTCTATTTAATGATTATTGAAAATATACTGAATATTAAAATATGATGAACACAGGCTACTGTCTGCAGATAAATGCCAAAACTAGAAATTTGCAGAGTTTCTGTCTGTCATCTACTTGTGCAGAAATGTAATCCCAATCTTTCTTCCTCCACCCACCCAATAATATACACAAAAAAGCAATAGTATTACTGTCGGTTGAACACTTATCATGCATTGTAAACCACCAGTTTAGAAATCAGAACAATTATCTGTATAAAATATGTAGGGATTATATTAAATGTTGGAGAGTTGCCAATTTTTTAAAGATATTTTCCAGTATCTGAAGAATCCCCAGCCAAAACAGTCTAAATATATATCTTATTTCACAAGTCTGCCTGCACTCTCAGATCGCATGACTTAAATGAATTACATTGATGTAGATGAATTGCTGTATGTCCAACAGTGGGGAGATTAGACAGGAGGGGGGCACAGCATGCATCTCTTGCCACGACGAGAGCTGTGCAAATGCTTTCACACCAGGATAGATCATACTGAGTCGATGGAGACGACCACAGAGAGCTGTGGATTAGCCGTTTTTAGAAGGACGACCTGCTAATTTAATGGACTGTACTTTGACAG
Organism: Labrus mixtus; assembly: GCF_963584025.1. Taxonomy (NCBI): domain Eukaryota; kingdom Metazoa; phylum Chordata; class Actinopteri; order Labriformes; family Labridae; genus Labrus; species Labrus mixtus. The sequence goes on from NC_083624.1 coordinate 22,931,838, forward strand.
AAGACACATTCCAACTGAATGTAATTGTGACTCACTATGCAAGGTCAAGGTTTCTGTGTCGATCATCATTAGGTATTTTCTCACATGTATTTTTCATCAAGTCTAAAGTTAGTGGCTGCAAAGATGGTTGGGGGTTAAAATGTCACAATTGATTTGTCGGCTCTTTAGAAAATCATCCTGGTTGAAAAAGAAAAACGAGAATGCATTAAGTAATTTGAGACATAAATGGAGTGTGATAAGACACCAATATTGTATGCTAATGTCTTGTCTTTTCAGTGCTCCATGATGTAGTGCCCCTGTAACAGCATCCACTGGTTATTTACGCTAAAGCAGCGTCACCCCATGACATCAAATACCAGTGCTTCATCATGACCCTTTCACAAGTCATTCAATCATTTGGGTTCACAGATAATCCATTTATGTCTGATAGAGTCCTGGGTCTCTTTGGTGAAGGTCTTTTGTTATTGGGCTCATCCATCCCCCTCAACTTCTACCCTAAGAGGACCTTTTCAGATCTCTTTTTTTAGCAGATCATCTAACTCATGTTGTCATGTGAGGATTTGTAAGGGTTTAAGTTAGACCTATAGAGCCCCACACTGAAGGGTTCCTTGTAATTATTTAAGGGATACCTAGGAACATGACAAAGCGTTGGTATTTGATGTCTGGGGTATGACATGGGCTGCCTTAGTAGAACATATCTGGAACATAGATGCAACAATTGGCCTCAATTCCATCACATAGGGCACTGGTAAGGTCAGGTACCAATAAAGGTTAATTAGGTTTGGCTGAATCAAGTTAAAAATCAGGGGTACACCCATGTGAATGGGTTTCAGGCAGGGCTCTATATGCTGACTAATCCAAGTTCTTCTTTGCTATGGAAACATTATGACCTTATATGACCCATATTATACAGAGTGGTGGATTTCTGACCCAGACTATTATTGTTTACACTGTCAAGAAGGAAAGTCATTGAAGTTACAACATTTTCAGATAATGGTCATCAGTCTGGATTTACACTTGAAAAGACAAGCTGAGTAGGATGCTGGATATGAAAGTAGGCACATTATATCCATTAGAGAAGTTTTGATAAACTCCCTTTATGGGAAAATATAGAACAAAACATGTAGACAATAAGGATTTGCACTATTCAGGCTGAGAATAAAATTACAGTAGACATAGCAAGACAGTTTTGTCTTCAGAAGAAAAAAACAGAAAAAAAAACGGCAGTGCCCCCAAAGGTACGGTTTGCCTACACAAGATGATAGAGCCAACTTTGGGCTTGCAAACAAAAATATGTTTATATCTCCCACGACAGTTCTCTCACGCTGCTATTTTTCTCCTGTGTCAGAGGCCAAGCCTCTCAAGGTGTGTTATCATTTAGCACGATGAAGTTTTTCTCCTGGTGAATTGATTCTGTGGGTTGAAGGCTACCCGTCTCCTTAGCATCCTCCAGCCAAAAAAGCCAGACCGAACCTGATGCATTTGTGCCCACATATTCTCTCTGATCTTGTCCAAATACCGAAAGGGGTGAGCACGAAAAGCCTCCTTCGAGGGAGGAGTGTGAAACCCTCCTTGAAGGAAAAATAGGGCCTTCCATCTCACTCTTTTTCCCTCTCTGTTGCTCACAAAGGCAGCAGACAGGCGGGCAGAAATCAATTCCATGGAGCCACCAGATGAAAGTAAGAAAGAAAAAGAGCGAGGAAAGACAGAGAAGCTGTATGAAGATTTCACCAGGCGAAAAAGCAAAAATAACCAGTGGTTATTGGCTGGTCTTCCACCTGAGTCTACAGAGAGTCATAATACAGTATGAAAATGTGGCAAACCAAGTAGGCGGTAGCATATACGAACTCCAAGGAAGTTCTTACTGCACACCGTCTCTAGGAGCATTTCTAAAGATATCTCTAGTGGTCATATGATTGACACAAATAGCAATACTGTAACAACCAGTTTGAAATGCTTGATACAGCAGTAACATAAAAAAAAGAAAAAAAGAACCTCAATATTTGTGTACTCACAGTTGTACCTCCCTTTAACTGAAATCTGGACACAATATTTGTTTACATCATCTTGATGAGTGTAGGGACTAAGACTTCATGACATGGTTTTCATGATAGCCACAATATTTAAAGATAACTTAAGCACAAAATTGGCTGGAAAGATATACAATTTATTGAAATGTTAAGCATCCATTTGATTAATCAAGGCACAAAAAGCAACTGAGAAAAAAGGAGGTAGTTATACGCAAAACACGTAGCTGCAGGGCAGTGCAAAATCAGCAGACTGTGGAAGAAGAAGATAGGTGAATCACCTGAAGAAGACCTGTGGTCGAAACGTTGTGATGAATTCAAACTTTTTGTGGCAAGTGTGCGGGCCTATCTTCTTCTTCCACTAAAAGCAACTGTGTCATGCATTTCTATCTATGATAGTTATTAAACTAACCTTAGACTGACCAACATGTTGACAAAGTCTATGAATAAAAACAACTCAAGTGAGTTCATATTTTACCAACCAAACCAAGGCAAATTTGAAATCTGACAAAAAATGACTTGAATAGGTCAGCATTTAGATGCTTTCATCAATCTAAACTTCCAATTATGTTTAATTCTGTCCTTTCGAAAGACAGAAGTCAATTTTTTCCGTCGCTCAAGAAGTAAAAAAACTCTTGTTGCCGCAAAGTCACTTGGATGAGGTCACGCGTACACAGGGTTTTGGCAGCTGTCAGAGTTGCATATGGAGTATACATGCCACATCATGGATTTCTTTTATTTTAGTTTAGCATGTACCAATATCTGGTTTGTCAAAATTGGGAGTAGGGCTTACAGGTGCCTGAAATTGATATATGATATTCAGAAGCACAAACACTGAATATTTAAAAAAACCTGATCTAAACTAGGTTACTCAAGGCCATGTAAACGCACTCATTGAGCTTCTTAATTCCATGTTGTTGTACTTCACTCTCATGAACATGCATGTCCACAAACATTTCCTCATTATGCCATTTAGAAGAACATGAAGGCCAAGGTCCCCCATGACAGGACACAAAGAGAATTCATTTTGCAAGGGCCTTGAACGCCCTAACATACAAAAAAATAAAATAATAAATAAGCATCAGCAGAGTGCTTCTGCAGGTGAATGTGTGTGTGTGTGTGTGTGTGTGTGTGTGTGTGTGTGTGTGTGTACTTGATGTGTGTACAAGTGGAAGAAAGAGGGGAAAAATACAAAAAAAAGTGATGACATAAAGAAACCTAAACCCAAACCCCTGAGAAGACTACACACACGGACATACATTGAAACAGAAAATCAAGCACAGCTCTTGTTTGTGTGTGTGTGTGTGTGTGTGTGTGTGTGTGTGTGTGTGTGTGTGTGTCTGAGTGTGTGTACATAAGTGTTTGTGTATCGAAACCAAAGCCAACAGCTCTCAACCGGTATTAGGATGAACCTACTGATCGATCCTGGCATCACAAACATGAACATGAGAGAACGAGGGAGACAGGAAGGTACGGACGGAAAAAAGGAGGGACTGAAAGAGAGTAAGGGGAAGTAGAGCTAGAGTCTGAAAAGAGAGGAAGAGTGTGTGTGTGTATGTCTGTGGGTGTGATTGAGTGGGAGGATTAGTAAGAGAGAAGAAAGGAATGGAGGAGGATCACACACACACACACACACACACACACACACACACACACACACACACACACACACACACTACCCACTCACAGACCTATGATGGCAGATGGACCATAGCACCTTCCAGACTTTACATCATGTGTGTGTACATGTGTGTGTCTGAGATCATTTCAGACCCACCTGTGTCTTCCCCACCTGTGCTCTGTTCATTCACAGTGAGAAGTGTGTATGAACACACACACACACACACACACACACACACACACACACACACACACTCAAGGGGACAAACTAAACGTGAAAATTAGAGTGACCAGTAAAAGTTGCAGCACATGTATGTGTGACTGTTTTGTTTTGTTTTTGTGTTCAGAACCACATTACATTTATTTGTGTGACTACTGAAGTGAACCAAAACTGTGGGCTTTGTTTTCTCCCTGTTTTAAACTGTCTGGCTTTTGCGTTTTATTTGTGCCAGATAATTTACGTGAACATGGCACTGTGTCCCTTACTCATTCTCTTTACGCAGGGGTATTACCCTCTTGGATCGATCCTGGGAATTTGGCACCTATCTAACTATTTCCTCCAAGTGTTAGCTTGGTGTTCTTGCAAAAAAAAAAAAAGTGCTCTTCACGTACCACGTAGCAGATTTCAGCTGACAAGATATCATTGGATTACAAAGCTCATTTCACCGTGAGTTTAACACTTGACACACGAGCGTCTGGGTTGGTCAGGCATGCATATGGAGATGGAGAAGGAGGCGCGGCTCCCTCCTACCATTCACTGTCTGTGGCATTTGCAAAGGGCACTCGCAGGAAGCCTAAGACATGACAAGCTCTGGCTCCATCTGCGTCCCACGATTGCTCCGTGGACTGAATATAACAGACGCTTTCCAAATCACTGGAGCGTTGGGACACTTCTGCGGCGAGGCGGCCAAAGTTACACACACAGGTAAAAACCATTAGTGCGATATAGCTTTAGCGTTCGTACAGAGGCCCACATCTTCTCGTACATGAAGGGGAGGCCACTCGCTGGCTAGAGTGCTGGGCCATTATTGGGGAGAAAAAGGATTACAAAAAAAAAAACACACGGTCAGTCAAGCGAGATAAAACAAAGACATGCTTGAGGGTAATTGGACGAGCATGCAGGGCATTTTGAGGCTGGAGACGGGGAAGAAAGAGGGAAATGCATGGACCTACAAGGCGAGGCAATGCATCAAAGCTTGATTAGCTGTGCATTAGAAAGCAGGCTTACTTTCTTTCTGCAAGTACTTAGCCCTCACTGACACCCCAGAGCCTTTCACCCCGCAAGCCTCCGCCATCGCAAAGAGAGAAAACTTGTGTTCTCTTTCATGGTACATGTGTATTTCTGCCGGTAGAGAGGATTGTAATGTTCCTGATGGCAGGCCCTGGTGATTTGTCAAGAATGATGGTACATCTGTGGGAGACAGTATTAATGATGCACTGGCCGTGGTTACAAGCTCCCCCAGTGCTGAACAAACACACACACACACACACACACACACACAGAATTGTACGCACACATGCAAGCATAACGTTTGAAAATCCCTTCGCTTCATCCTAGTCAAGTCATCAAACGGGGAAACATTTCAAGTTCTCAGGAGACAAAATGCTGCCAGACATGAAATGCTTAATTTTCTACCTCTGAAGACAAACAGAAGCTGATTCTATTTCCTTTACATCAATGTAAATTGAATGTCTCGTAATAAACAAGCAATTTAAAGATGTCCCTTAGAACTTTGGCAATGTGTGTTGGCCATTTATTCAATAAAATGTCATACAATTTGTAAATTAAGCAACAAGTAGATTCATCTAAAAGATAATGTATAGCTTACTGGATGATGTAACTAATAATGTGCTAGAATAATTCTCCCAAAATTAAGTTAAGGCTAGGGGTACTTCTGATGTATAGCCAATGGTTGTTCACATAAGTACTAAAGGATATCTGAGCCAAAACCCGCTTTTTTGGTTTTAATTAAAAAGCACAAATTGTAACTTCTGCAACAAAGACAGTTAAAGAATTTAGTTAGAGCTGAGAACAACTTGTGGTGATAAGCAAGGGTCTGTTTATAGACACTGATAAAAACCTGAGCCATCAACAGCTTGGTGGTTCTGGAAAAGGTTCTCTCTGATTAACAGTTAATGCTCCTGGATAGGTAAGTGGACCAAACTCCTCAGACTAAAAAACAGAATGCTTACAACACCAAAAGATTGTCCCACGCCTACAGATTCTAGCTCCATATACAGAACATTTACCAGATTGAAGACAGTCAAAACCTTGACTGGAAAAAAAACACAAACTGAATGGTAGCCAATAAAAAATGGGAGGACAGAGAGAGTGGGTCAAAGAAGAGCAGGGAAGAGGTCAACACTCCGTAGGACGCAGGGAGGCCGTTGGGGTACTGAGTTTGTTCAGCGGGTAAGAGGGTGGGAGGGGGACCGGGGGCATCTGTCTACTGTTCAATTTGCCATCTGCGAGGCGTGCCTCTGCCAGGATGCCTAATCAGGCAATCCATCACACCCCGATAGAAACACTGTCAATTATCCACCGTCCCATGGCTGACAGTGGCCCTCGTGCCATTCAAAAAGTTGTTGCCTCTCCAAGCATCACCGGGTACGGTTTTTGATATTCAACTTGTGTCTCTCCTGCAGCACAATCATTCTAGTCACCAGCTCCTTACTTTTTATTCTCTTCCAGTTACATTTTTTAACTACTGTTGTTAACACACCACTTCAGCTCCTTGTGCTGTGACACATGGCTAATGTTAGAAGCGAGCCATTAATATTAATATTTACATTAAATGGAATTACATGTGCATGAGTGTATCAACATTGTATGAGTTGTGTGCCTGCTTGGCCGGATACAACTGGAACTAACAGCTTCATAATGTAGTTATTATTAGCAAAGATGAACTGTATGTGAACAAAATACCTGTTCATCATCATGCCACACATTTCTCCTAGGAATCTATCAAATAGGTTCTTAACTGTGTTTTTATGCTTTTCCAGCTTTTACATGGTGTACTCAGGAGATGGTGAAAGCTACAGACTCGAGAAAACATCAATGTTGATCTGCTTTGTATTCAGAAATAGTTTGTTCTATAACCTTTGCATTTTTCTGTGTATGATTGCGTCCTGGTGCTGCTTTTTAATTCTGGATGCTGTTTTTGTCCAGACACGATCTAAACCATCCTGAAGATTAACAGCAATCACAAGGTGATCCTGGAGTGTGAGACAAGTGGTCTGAATGCTGTTCTCATCACTGTTTGTACAAAGATGTACAGAGGAAATCAATCCACACCTTTAATAACGTATCTGACATTTGCCTAAAACAATTTGGAAAGGTATTTGTCATACCTTGAATCTCCTGATATCACTAAAAGTAAAGATAGAACAGACAAAAGCTATTACTGCTCTGTGAGGTACCTTTGAACACACATTATTACATCTGATAATCACTTGCTCACTCTTCTTGGATTGTTCACCAGGGATCTATACAGGAAATCTTTGTAACAAATCTAAAAGTCTATGACAGAAGCAGCCCTACTCAGACTCGTAAAGCTTTCACAGAACTGCTAAGGGATGAAATATTTTGCAGCAATGTAAACTTTTTGAAAGTGTCTTTTCACACAAATCTAAATTTTTCTGTAATAAATCTGTTTCTAAATAACTAACAAAATACTGCATAGGCCTATTAATGTATTCATCACATCCTCCATTAAACCTTCACCTGCAAGTTACACAACAAAACTGTACTGACACGTGACTTCCATATTGGAAAGGTTCAATGTTGTTGGATTGCTCATTAAAACATCAATAAACAGTAAAAGTGTCTAACAACATGAGATGTCTTATCTTAAACCAAGTCTTTGTTATTTTTCTCTTGGCAGAAGTATTTACATTGTGGCTTTATGTTCTTCTCCAAACTACAGTAGCTTAAAAAGTTAGCTATCCCTTTGTGCAATTTTCAGATGGCCACAAAAGTCATTAACCTCACATTTATCCGTTTAGCCTTTTAGCACTGTAATGAGAGAACAAACCACAAACAGAAATCTGGATCAAATGTATTCAAATTATTCTGACAGCCCTGTAAAGCGTCAGTGAATGTGTCGGTGAAGGCTCAGTCACTATTACTGCGCTAAAGTTACACTCTATGCATATGCTAGACACCCATGGCTACACATAAGCTCTTAGCTAACTCTGCTACCTTCTCCTTGTTTTTAGCTAGCCTCTCAAAAGTACCTTTATTCAGCAGCAAGGCAATCTAAATAACTCACTGTTTGGAGCATTGGACATTTGGTGTTTTAACCAAACACTGTAAGACAGTGACTTACAACAGGGGAAACACTTTCATACTGTAGGCTACTTAATTTACTCCTAATGGTCGGCTATATACTCTCCTATTACAACTGTGGAATGGCCAGGGCAAGGTTGTGTTGTTCACAAGATAGGCTACTATATATTTATAAATGAATACATTAAAACAGTTATAGGGTGGGTAGTCTGTCCTCTGTCATACAGCATGGTCCTGTTTTATTATTTATTTATTAGGCTAACACAACATCCAGTACCCTTAAGTTAATGCCAGTATTTAATTAATTCATTAATTCATTGTCAATTCTTGAATGTTTTTGAAAAAGTAAATGTACACATCCAGCAGAAAACAACAACAAATAGTTGTCTTCTTTTTAGTGGCTTAATGCTTCAATCTGTCTAATAGCTCTTGGCTAATTTTTTTTGTTAATTTCTTCCTGCTTCTGGATACATTCTTTAACAATATAATGAGACTCAGCAGAGACAAGAAACCCCAGTATCTTCAGCTGAAAGATGCTGAAACACCTCATAGGGCTGCATGAGGGTATAGAGTGACATGATAATACATAATAATTTCTACAAATGACCCCTTTACCTTTCAATAGATGTTTGATGCATTTTCAGCTGATGGTGGCAACATTACGGAAACCAGTTACAATTAGCCAAACCTATCCATCCAAAAAGCATCAAACCTTGAAATGGTTGAAAAACTTAACAGGACTATGACAACCTCAGATGGCATGTCTGTCTGTCTGTCTGTGTGTCTGTCTCTCTGCCTGTCTGCCTGTCTTCCTGTCTGTCTGTCCTCTCTCTCTCTTGTTTTTTGTTGATGCAAAGCATTTCTAATTTGGAGGCCATCAGCTCGCTAAATGCACTCTAACTCTTGCTGGCACCGAGGTCACATAGCCCGCCGAGCACACTCATAAACAAATTAATTGGCTTGCCAACACTATTTATGTGCTGTACACACACAGCACAAAATACACACTTCCTCTGTCCCCGCTGTTATTACTCAGGTACCTTTTGGTCTGGAGGGTTGTAAGTAGGTGTAATACACTCTGCAAATTAATAATATTCCATATAATGGAATACTGAGGTTCAAAAACATTAGAGCTCAGTTTATGAATCAAATATCATTATAATTTTGTATTTATTTAAATAGTATACCAAGGCATGCAAAAGATAAATGGAGGCAGTTTTTCAAAGTTTTTATTCAATTTTATTTGCAAGAGAATAATATAATTGCTGCTGTTCAACTATGGATGAAGTAAATGCTGCGTCATATTAAGTTTTCATTTTCAAACAGTAGGAATAACTATTGAAGCAATGTGTTTCCCTTGGCTACATCATTTGTGGGCAGTGGAAATATATATTAATGCATACCAATAGACATATGTGCCAAAAATATGTAAATGGCAGCGCTCATCACATGATTGAGGATAAGAGAGACATAGAGGCAACATTATACCACTGATAGCTAAACCTTTTCAGCTCCTCCACCCTCACCTCAGGTCTGTGCAGTGTGCAGGTTGACTTCTGGAGTTTTGAAGTGGTGTCGCTTTTCTGTCCATTACCTTAATGCTGCTTCTTTGGGGCTGTTAACGTGGGGAAATTGCCTCTTGCAGCTAACAAAAATGTGTGTTCCACGAAGCAAAGCACAGAGTTATGTATCGAGCTTTGTACCATGCTGAACCAAACTCCTGAGCTTGTTCTGGACGGTTCAGCATGATTTGAATCCTAAGGTTTTATATCTGGCTTTCCCTTGTAGCAGCTGCACAATCATGTTTAAATAATCAGCATGGACGATTTGCAATGCAACCTAGTGTAGAAAATGTTTATTTGAAAGGTCATTGATGAGTTATTGAGAGACATTATCAAAGAGTTTCATGTTGACTGTTAATAGCTCGCAGGTTCCTTTTTTTCTCCACCCTCAGAATATACAACTTAATTAGCCTTCAGAAGTCAAATCCTCTAGTGCGTAGTGGAGCAGGTCAGGGATCAGATCACACTGCTAAATGTAAAGAAGTCTTCCTTACTCTCAGGTGGAATACCTGTTGAAATCCAAACTGACAGTGAGGTCAAGAAAAAGCCTCACTTTGCCAGACAGACCTGTTTCTGTAGAGCTGTCAAAACTGAAAGTTTAAGTTTTGTGAAAAGTAAAACATGGGCATGAAGTTCCTAACCAGTAGAACAGAGCTAACGAGCTGAATGTACTCTAATTGATATTAATGAACTGAACTGCATCATATTTTGGTGATTCTATCGAATGTGAAATTAGAACAAGCTTGTCACATGGATTTCTGCATGCATAACATGAACATAAACATGTTTGTTTTTGTTTGGCTCAATTTCCTTCAGTTTCTTTGAATGAAACAGCTGTCCTTGCTGAGGACCTTGTTTACATGAAACTGCTGTGCACAGTGATTCTTTGCAGACAGATACATCAAACATTTGGGATGCATGAGGGCATAAAATCTGGATGAGGATCTGTTAGGAGCAAATCTCCCGCTTGTTTAACATATGAGTATTTGTAGTCTAAATCATATATGAAAATACGTACCAAGTAAAACTTGGGGGGGGGGGGGGGTCCCGTCCCCTTATTAATGAAACACAAAAAAGCAGTGCTCACCAATAAGCATCCACACACGTGTGTACTGTAGGCTCGATAAAAAAAGATGAACTTTTACTTCTGAAGGGTCACAGAACGAGGCCATGAGAACAGAGTCAAGAAGTCGGCAAGGTTCCAAGTGTCATTTGTAACACACACACACACACGCACACTGTCATCTTAGCTTGAGGCAAAACGGTTTACTGTACATAAAACCCCAAATCTCAGTTGGCAGACACATACTTGATATGTGCATGTCTGGTCTTGCTAAAGTGGAAAAACAGCTTGATATGAGAGGAACACACACACACACACACACACACACACACACACACAGTCACGTGTTTTAAAGTATTGTCTCAAACAGACTGGAAGTGTGGTGTGTCTTTTTTTAGTCTTTATCATAGAAATAGCTTCATGTGCACCAACTGGCCAAAGGGCATTTTTTACTTTGATTGGTGCAGACGTCAATCCAACTTTTTTTGTGTGTTTGCACATATATAAAAATGGATGCATTTATAAGTGTAGTATGAAGTATGAATGACAGAAACTTCAGGCAGTAGCAATGAGGAAAACTGTAAAACCGCAGCACTTAAAAGGCACTGTATGAGGGTTAGTGGAGCGACACAATCAGAGACTACATTGATGTTTCCACCAGGGTAATGGCAAAGGAAATCAGAGATCACAGTGTTTTCTAAATGTTCTTTTGAGCAAGAAAATATAAAAGATATACACATTTAATGTTTTCCCCAGAAAAGCTGTCGAGCCTGGTGGCAAATATTTTTTAACATAGTCTGGCACAACAGCACGCGCCTGCAGGCCCTAATATTTCACAAGTTTCTTAACTTCACAAAACGTATATGAATCTTTTTTCGGATATTTGTGTGATCAATAAGTTAGAAAATAAGGAAATCATACTTTGATGCATTGCTTATAAAAAAAGGCAGTGGATTAAATTAAGTTTAAGGAGATGGCACTCTAATAAATAAAAAAAATCTGCCCTTACTTTTGCAATACAAATGCCAGAGATACTTGGCTGTTCTTGTTTCCCAAAGGCTCTCCAGCAGCACTGCCACCACTCAGTGAGCTGAGGCAGAGCTACTGTTCTTGGTTTTGGTGGAGCCACAAGGGTGCGTGCAGTCTCTTCCTGTTCATTCAGGGTAGATTTGGCTAGCTAGCCAGTGTTGCTTTTATTAGCTAGTGCTTGAAGTGCTGAAAGTTACTCTCCATTAAATGTTAAAAAGCTGATCTTGGACATGCTCTTTTCCAAATGCACTATGCTGTTTTAACCAACAGATACAGCTCTGCTCTGCTTCCACATATTACATCTAATTTCCTAGCTAACCAACTCAAATATAACTGTATCTTTGTATTACATTTAATGAATTAAGAAAAAATATGAAAAGCCATGTCAAAGCAGCGACTCATCGAAAGCCAGGTGGGTTCCCTGTGTTGTAGTGCACTTAGGGTCCCTGATGTGTGATGTTTAGCCCGGTTTGGTTTGGTTCAGTACAGTTTGGTACAGTTCGGTACGGTAAACCCTGAACTTGCTTGCGTTCCACAGCCAACCTTAGGCTACCCTTATTTGGTAAGACTGTAAGCCAGTTGGAGATAGACTGCGTCGACTGTAATAGTGTGACAACATAGCAGCCCAACACAGTGTAGCCAGCTATTAAATAAGTTAAACATTCAAGAAGAACAGGCACACAGTAAACATTAGGGTCGGGAAGGTACCCTTGGCACCCCAACAGAATGGTACCAAAAAGCAGGAGGGTACGGTTCCCTTATTTGGTACCATTCCCAACTTTTGATGGTGGAAACGCCAATAAATGGGTACCATACCAAACCGAACTGAACCGGACCGCTTGGTGGAAACAGGGCTTTCGTGTGCGATCACTGTGCATGTCTGTTGGTTTATCTTAATGGTTCATCTTTCCATTTATCATTCGAGGAAAACAGACCTGGGGATTATGCAAATGTGAAACACTCACAGACACACCTGAAGCTAATGTAAGAACCTTTTACCATGCCTACAGTAAGTCTTAACACCCACTGAGCTCTGCAAAACAGAGACTGCTGACCAAGATGTACTAACTCCAAAAATATTCTCACACTCATGGTCTTAAACTTAAAGAAGCTCTCTTTAAGTAGAAGTAAAAGAACACACACACACACACACACCAAATGCGCACAGGGAGCCTCCGCAGCTTCATATACCCAATCTGTAATTGCAAACACACACGCTCTCCCTCTCTGTATTACACACCCACTCAGAGATTAGACCATCTGGCACCGTCTCAGTTGGACCCGAGCCGAGCATCGCTCATTCTACAACAACTGCCTGCACCGGGTAACCTGGGAAATACATGAACGCCGCACTTAAAGTGTAGTTAATGTATAAAACAAAGGAGCCAAGCGTGCATCCACACACATAAGTACACACGCTTCAGCAACTACACGCAGGACACATAAATGCATTCATGAACTCAAAGATGCATTTGTGCCCTCGCTCATACGTGTACATAAATAGGCCATGAGAACTGACCGTATGAACCGCTCGATATGATCCATCCTCATAAGGGAGAAGACGAGGGAGCTTTCATCAATCAGTGCTAAATCAATACGAAGATGAAAAAGAGCAGCACAGAACACGGGGCACAATCAATCTCCTATACCTCAAGTCGAACCTTCAAAGTATTGTTGTCTTCAGAGCTCTCGTTTGACCTAAATGACCAAGTGTGATCAAGAAAACCAAAAAGCAAACTGAATTCTGTGGTCAGACTGGTGTGAATTCTGCACATCAGACTAAAGGGAAAAATCTGGAATGGCCCGGGAGTCCTGAGCCTATACTCAAGGTTGCTGAGCTATGTTTGCTCTTTGTGAGCACACAGCAGATAAGGATGACAGAGAGATTATAAGCTAGCTTTTTAATGCATTTCAAAAGAGGCTCACAAGAATACCAATGTGTTCGACTTAATTCCTCTCTTCAAAGATTAAACACGGCGCTCCTCTCTCCGCCTCACCTTTTATGGTGGCCTTTTAACCTTCCCATGGAATAATCATCGTCACCATCTCTGCGCTGACATAACCCCAAAGTCTCAATATGAATTCAATTGCTGTAAATAATTTCTATGAGGTGGTGAAGTAGAGCATTTACTTTAGCACTTTAAGGGGCGTGGATTTAAAAAAATATATATTACTATAAAAAACATACCTCTGACCGAGACATCTGATTGGACAAGATGCATTCTATGACAGCTGGCAGCAGCACTTTGACTTCTGAATACTGTTTATTAACAATACAGCAAACGCTTAATCTCGCAAACTTTGCAGACGGAAACATATTTTCTCAAAAAGCACTTGTTGGAAACTATGATCTGTAAAGTGAATACATTTACAAGGGAATACGTTTGTTTAAATAAATTGTGTTGCTTAGCAATAGTCCAGTTCTACTTAAGTTATTGAACTAGTTGTGTCCATGGAGCAAAGAAAACGATGAACTTAACTTAAACTTAATAAATGGACCTAACATGGTAAATGGACTTGAGCTTGTAAAGTGATTTTCTAGTCTTTTTAGTCACCCCGCATGTCACACCTATACATTCACACCCATTCACACACTGATGGCATGCTATGTATAGTGACTATCAGAAGTAACTAATCCCATTTACTCAAATTCATACATCACTGACGAAGCAGCGGGTGGAACTTGTGGTTGTCTTGCCAAAGGACACATCATGTATCTGCAGGAGCTGGGGATTGAACCCCTGACCTTCTGGTTGAGAGACGACCAACTCTTTATAAAAGGAATATCACACTTAATGTTGTTCTGCTTCTCTGAATTTCAGCACAGCTGTTATTACCTTTAGTTCTTCTGATTGTGTCTATGCCCTATAACCACAGCTGTATTGATAATCAGCACTAAGTGTTTAATTTTTAAGTAAACTTAATGTGCTTGAAGCAGATTAAAAATTAAAAATAAAACAGTTACTGAGGTTAAACAAAGGTTCTTGTCAGAAACTAGAAGTCAATACTGAACATTCACTTTGTAACCCCTGGATTAAAAATGACCTGCTCTTTTCACCAGTGATTTGATGTTCAGCTCTTTGGACATTGTATTGTTCTTGCAGCTCTTAAAATAACATCCTAAAGTACCGCTGGGATAATCTCTCCCTCAAACACACATCAAGGCATCTGCATGCAGCCCACAGCAAGCCCTACATTTAAATTCAAGGATGATAATGTGGGAGTTCTTTTTTTTTTTTTTTAATTGGGGTGAGTTCATCAGATTGACAGACAGGAAGAGAGAGGAGAAAGAGAGGAGCTTTTAGCTTCCCATCCTCTTTTCAGACAACCCTCAGGAGCGTCCAGACGAGAAGGTATTCAAGTGCTAAATCCCTTTAATCTCACACATCAAAAAGCAACTCACTTCCAGCACTTAGCTGTCTGAAGCTACTGGAAAAAAAAAAAAAAAAAAGCCAGGACCCTGCAGCTTCATCTTTTCAACAAAACATGCAGAGTTTTCCAGGCACTAAATCCGGATGCTCTGGTAGTATATATGTTTTGTTTGATTATGATGTATCTCTTCAAGACAGCACACTTTTATTTCCAAAGAGGATAAAACATTCTCTACCTTTACATCTCGTCTGTGGAAAGCACCTCTTTGTAATCACAATACATTCCATGCTGTTTTTCTTTTCTCCAGTTTGCTTTTAGATGCAGCTTTTCGTCAATGTCTTAGAAGAAGTTCCCATTATCTGATATCATTCTTTGCATACTCATTCTGCTGTAGGATATGTGGCAGACAATACCAGCGCATCGCCAACCTTTTGTCATACAGGCAAGTCAGTCAAAGAGATAAATTAGTGTCACTGCACTTGTCCACCTTCCTACTGGGGGTTATCTTCCCTCCGCATCACACCAACATGCATCATGTTTGATGGCTGCAGGCGACTTTTCATGTCAAACTCAAACCCCGCCACCAAACAACCCCGGCCTCTGAGCTATCAATCACGCCGCCCTCGCACAAACAAACACCTGCAATACATAGTCAAACAGTGCATGCATGCGCCTATACACTCTTATCAGCATACACACACACACACACACACACACACACACACACACACACACACACACACACACACACACACACACACACACACACACACACACACACACACACGTGGTTTTCACATATCAAACCGTACATAAATATAACAAATGCAGGCCTACTGGCATACAATAACACTGACACAAAGCTATGGGTCTTCAATTTACGATGACTCAGACTTATTTCTAAATTAGCTAAGCGCATCTCATGCATGTGCAGGCGCTGTAATATCTCATCAGCCAATGAAAAAGGTCAGTCTGGATGCCTTCAAAATAATAGCATTGAGGGAAGCCTGAGCAGATATAGCTTCACTCAGATGAAGGATTGAACGACTACAAACATGTCAGCCAACACAGGAGGCTCAGAAGCACACACGTCTGTAAATCGCACAGCTTCAAAGTGATGAGTAAGAAAATGTTGCATGAGATTTAAGACATATCAAGTGTCAACAACAACAGATGTTAGAACCAAATTAATGTGATTGGATAGACAGCGACAAAGAAAGAAACAGCAGGATGTTGTAGTCTATAAAAAACACAAAAACAATTTAAATAAGAGGTTAAAATGAGAAAACTTTTCTGATCTGAATTCTAATTGAGTCTGTTTTAAATTATGATAAAAAGAGGAAATTCAAATTCATCAGGAGACAAATGTGTTGTTTTCAATACTGTGAAAAAATGGCTAAAACAATAACTACAAAACAGAGCACTTATTAGGTTTTTTTTCCAACCATTTGGGAATTCAAACAGGCTACAATAATGTGTCCCTAATCTCTTCAATATTCTTTCCATAACCCAAAACACCCAAAATGATAAATGAAGTAATATAACCACAGCCGTGGAACACACATCACACCTCTGAAGAGACAGCTTTTACCCTCAGGCAACCAGAATCATGAACAGTGCTTGTGCAATCTGATGCACTGCTCTGTTATTCTGCTGGGTTTGTTTATGTCCTTTGAATGTCCTTTCCAGCCTTTTCATCCACTTGGTTCACTTGCATTGACAAAAAGCATTTTTTTTTTACGTTCCTTTGACTAGATCAAGTAAATACATATCATAGTAGTTAGAATGATGTACATGTTTGTATAGACCACTCCTGTGCTGCTTTGAGCTTGCTAAGCCCCTGACCACAGGCCTTTAACTGTTTCAGGGATTGTCTGGATAATTTTCCAAACATATGAACCTCAGGGGATTTAAGAGAATGTTCTCCAGAGTCACTGAGACACATACATTCTTATTTGTCTTAGTTATTACTAATTATTTTCCTGAGTAATTATAGTGATCACGTCTAGCACTCCAAAAGGGTTAAATTCCATTGCCACAAACATGGAGGTGAAAATATCTCTGCAATCTCAATTTTCTGTTGACTTTGAGACAAATGTTAAATCTGTCATGACTGGAATTTATTTATATTCTGGGGAAACAGAGGTTACAACAAAGAAAGTGCAAAATAACTCATGTCCTCTGTTTTAAATTGAGGTAAATATTTACTCAGTTCGGATTAAATTTTTGGACCTCATTTCAAGTATACAACAAGCTCATGAAAACAGTCTTTGAAAAAGAGGTATTGGCATCAAATTGTAAAAAGAAGTAAAAAAAATATTTTAAAAAGTGTCAGTAAAGAACCTTTTTTTATGGATGCTGTTAAGAATGAATTAAGAATGTAACTTGTGAAGCTTACATGCAATGCTCTCTCTGACAGTACAGTATCATGACAATATAAAGTGACAGAATGTAAAGAAGGACAAGTAAAGAAGGATCATAAATCATAGGCCCTGCATATACAGCCCAAAACAGTGACTTTTTGTTGTACGTGACAAGAGTGTTTGTGTGCCTGACAATGTAAAGTTTTGAAAACGGGTTCCAGAGTGTAAACTTTTGAAAATGTCACAGTCTCCATCATCGTTTAAACTGGCAATATGCAGTTCCTCTGAAAATGGAGACTTCTTGCACATACACATAACGCTTCCAGAAAAATAGCCATGCTCTAGTAGGTGGACAATAACAACGGTAGCGGACTCTCCAGTTGAGTTTGTGCAGCTTACTCTATCACTACGCACCAAATACTGAATCAACCTACAGTATACATCTGCATCACGCCACCAACTACTGGCCTGGCATGTGAACTACATCCTTTTTTAGTCGTTTTTTTATTGATCCATGTGCACTGTGCTTGTTATCAAATCATCTTCGTCTGAAGGCAAACCTTTTTTTTTCATAAGGAAATAGGAAGGAAACAGTTTTCAGTGGACCGTTTTCTTGTAAACGTGGCTACATAATTGATTCAGTTTCTGATTCACATTCATTGATTCATATTTCTTGCATTAGCACCCAGCTATTGATCATACTGGACCCACTGAGTAATATTGATGGAATCTGAGCAGGGGCATGTTTTATAAGATGTAAGAGAAATAATGCATCATCGTGTTTTACCAACTGATACTTTCTGTTCATCTATTTCAAACGATATTTGATTAGAATTTTTTTTTTTAGATAAAATGATGAAAATGAAATCATACTTTGTCTTTATGATTAAACAGGACTATTAGTGTTAGTGGAAGGTCAGGGGTTTGATCCTCATCTCCTGCAGTCACATGTTGAGGTGTCCTTGGGAAAGACACTGAATGCCTGTGGCTTGTGAATGAGTATGAATGGAGGAGTACTGTTGGGCACTTTACGTAGCAGCTACTGCCATCAGTGTGTGAATGTGCTATGAATAGGTGACATGTAGGTGTGCCATAACGCGCACAGAGTAGGGATTGGCGGTAATAGAGCTTTGAGTGGTTAGAAGACTAGAGAAGGGCTTTACAAGTCCATTTATAAAGATGCAATATATCTGCACGTAATCAATTGTGAATCCAATGGGAGTCTGTTTTGGCTGATCGTTAAAGTTTAACTGAATAATTCCTAATGCAGAACGTGTATTTCACTGTATTGATACAATCTGAGCACATATGATGATTCAATGATGTTTTGGATCATTAACTACAGAAAATCAAATGTCAGGCTTGGGATCAATACATCTAATTGATAGATCATTGACAGTAGCAAGCTGTTCCATTGGCTCCAGCTCCGTGTCTCCGGAATACAGAAGTGTGATTAGTGAGTTGTCAAACATTGTCTTGTGCACTATGCACTTCGGTCCTTGCGGACCTCCATCATGTCCATGTCTCCGGGCTATGTGTCAGTCAGAGTCACCCCTCCCAGTTATTAAAGCTCAATGGAGGTCATCAATCATCACAGGCAACCAAAAGGTTCAGATGCTGATTTCATGAACAAATGAGATTGCTATTGTATATTCCTGAAGCATGTTTCCCTACCTACTTGCTGAGTTTTTGTGCAACTCGGAATAAATGGATCTGAAACCGTAAAAAAGAGCAGCGAGAGTCTCCTTTTACACTATAGAGGACTTTCTGTATTGCTCAGTTGCTTGGTTGAGAACCATGCTGGTAGATCTATGTGGTGCTTTCACACATCTTTATAATGATACGGCCTCCAGGAAAGATTCTCTTTAACGTGTCCTTTGAGAGTCTGAAGGCCGTTGTTAATGATTGCATTTGAAATGTCCCTTTATTCACACAGATGAATTCAGCTGCTGAATGATAGGCATAAAAAAAGACGCCAAAAAACCCAGACCAAAGACAAGTTGCTGATCGATGGAAGAAGAAAAAAAAAAGCAGCACTGCATATAAGTGTCACCGTAGAAAGAGGACTTGATGCTAGGCACATTGTGTTGGCACAATGGGGCATAACTGAGGGGCTACGAAGAATAAAAGAAAGGCCTTCTAAGCTTTGGTAGAAAATAGCTCGAATAAAAAACAGACAGTGGAGACTGGGAAGAGACAACTGTATGAGATGGCTTAAAAAAAAAAAGTCGTCTGGCAGTACAATGATTTAGAAACGGGAAAAAAAAAAGAGTGATATAAAGCAGGGAATGAGGGTCTAATAAATGTGATTATGAAAGTATTTCTCACTGGAAGCTAGCTGCTCTCCGCTCCTCCTGAGCCCTTTACTTGTTAGGCCTTCCACCGACCATATGCTGCCTTTCATCAGGGCAAGACAGCACATTGTTTTAGTTCATTAGAGGGGACATATGAGCGAGGCCTTGATGGGCCGGACTGTCTGTCATCTGATGTAATGTAACTAAATGTGTCTGTCCTTGTCAAGGCAAGTAGAGCTGAAACAAAAGAGGCAGCCTCTGTGTGGACCAGTGGATTTCATTGATTGCAGTGTGTGTGTGTGTGTGTGTATTATACCACTGTTGGTACTATGTATCCCTTCTGGGTTTAACGTTGTACTATTCTATCTATTTTGGTTTCTTACTGCACATGTGAAGGAATGTGCACATTATAAGGCATTACAGTATAACCAGTCTTTGCAATGCATTTAAATATGGAGGCGTTCTGTCTTCCTATATCAGCATTCACAATAACTCATTACTTCACAACAAGGTAAGAAATTAAAAGCAGAACCTAAGGATACAAGTCCCCGAGGAGGCTTAAAATATGCACAAGTTAGGTGTTCTGTTTACTCATATGCTAATCCCCCCCCCCCCGCCCCGTGCTAAAGCCCACACGGAAAATGGATTTTCTACACTCAGCTATTAAATAATGAGCTCTTACTATCCAGCTGTTTCTTGCCTTATTTTCCACTTGCTCTCATGTGCATGTGTTTATCTCATGTTTATGTACTATCTACTTGATTCTCTTCCGAGCCTTTTTTTTGTGCTCCTGAAACAAGCGATAGCTGTTGGTGAAGATTATGTATATTTTAGTATCTGATTTATGGTGCTTGATGGCTTGTTTACTTGCATTTTTATTTTATTGTTACTCAGTTCCTGGTGCCTTTTTCATAGCCTTAAAGCCAGATAAGGCTTTATTACATAAAGTAAGTATTCAAAACCTGTGGTGTAGTTTTACAGAATGCCTGGCCTGTAATCTAAACACCAAGTTGATGATTCCTAGGAGTTTCTGGTCTTTGGGCTCCATTGATATTCATCAGTTAGTCTGAATAATTCCATACATTATGTTACTCCATCCATCCATTATCCCTACCACTTTTCCCGTTCTGTGTTGGGGGGGCTAGAGCCAATCCCAGCTGTCATTGGGTGAGAGGTGGGATACACCCTGAACTGTTTGCCAGTCAATCACAGGGCTGACACCCTCTGGAGTCACCAATTAACCCCACGAGTATGTCTTTGGACTGCGGGAGGAAGCGGGAGTACTCAGAGAGAACCCACGCATGCAGGGGGAGAACATGCAAACCCCACATTGACAGGGATTCGAACCAGGAACCTCCTCGCTATGAGGAAACAGTGCTAACCCTTACACCACCATGCAGCACATAGGCAACTGATGAAGTTAAATAATATTTGAACCACTCTTTGAGCTTTTATTTGGCCATTATGCTCAATCATTGCATTGTAAAAATATACTCTCTTATATAATTAATCTCTCATTACATTTGACTAAGTTCTGAAACTGTTCCTAAAAAAAAAGTAGGGAATCATTATTTGGAAAAACAGCTTCTTTTTAGCAGCTGGATAAAAGTTGAGGAAAGAATCAGTAACAATTGTTAAAGAAAATCCTTCTCTGACATTTAGGAAGTTACAAAGCAAACTCACAGTAGCTATAATTAATGTGAACACAAAAAGAAATGTGTAAAAAAAAAAAAAAAAGGCTGATTGTTCTTTGCAATCAGCATGACGCATCAGTTCATCCATCTGCCCAGCAGTTTTGTGCAGCGTCTCGGGCTGTAGTGTGGGTGGTGTATGTAAGTCAGGGAGACAGATTTAAGTAAGGTATGTAATTCAGACACAAGGGTTATTCTGGTAACCTCACTCTGACAACATGGAGTCCAGGGAGTCCACTGCACCCAGCTCTTCAACAAGATTCTTATTTCTAGCATGGGACTCCTTCTTAACTACAAAGTTAAGCATCTATAACAAAAGTTTAGATTTTTCCAACTTTCACTCTATGTATCAACTCAGATTATTCCCCAAATAACTAAAGCATTTATATAACTCTTCATTGCTTCTTGCCGTTACACATCGCTGAACTCTCCCTCCGCACAGTAAATGATGACTGACTCCACCAGACAAAAGAAAAAAAAAACATCCCTAGAACAGTGACTTGCTGTCTGTAAGCAGTAGTCACCACCTTTTCCTGGTGGCTTTTGTCTTTATCACTGGAGTTAGCGCCTCCGCTGCTGCTTTCTGCCAAGCAAGACACAAGCAGGGCCAGCAGCTTTAACAGGAGAAACCGGCACCTGCCTCTTTCCTTCTGCATTATGAGCTAAAGCTGTGGACTACAAATCAGCTTTGACACTCTCTACATGTTACATAAGGCTAAACAATCCATAAAGCTCCGCACACACAGTATAAATAGCGAAAAGTTGTTCGGCTTTCTAAAAACGCTGTTCTCAACTTCAGTTTACCGAATGGTTTTTGATGATACATCCATACAGGGAAAAGAAATCCAAAGTGTCCCTCTCCATTTGCACATAGGTATCAGAATAGATTAGAAGATAGCTGGAGTGAACTGGGCTGTTACACATGGCTGCAGCTGGAGAGATAACTTCAGGATGTATTGTGGAAAATATAGAAGCAGCATTGCTAACCTTGGAAATCCTGTTTCCAGACCTCTACACGGATCAACGTGTATAACATTTAAGATGAAATGGTGCTATGTGTATGGATACAGAGTGGAAGAAAAGACAGTTATACCTCATTATCTTTCAAAAATAACCTGTGGGCTATATAAATAATGTATCTAAGGCAGTCAATTATTATTTACTGACTTATATTATGTTTTAAGAATGAACAGAAATCATATCAGTCGCAGATTTTAGCCAACTATATAACTTTTTGTTATCTGACAATTCCAGCTACATTTGCACAAATATATGGTAAGCAACAAAAAGAAAAGCATCTGTTTTCAGAACATATTATGAAAAATCCACTTTCACAGTGTTTTTGAACATATATTTGGGTAACCTGAGTGTCGACCGACCCACAAAATGTGAAATAAACCCATCCAGTCCTTTGTTTGTGGTCTGCACAAGTGTTACAACACAGATGAAAGTGCCCTGTTTCAAATGCTCTCCTTGTGACATCACAGTGGGATCCTGGTTACAAAATATCCTCCCCTCACCTGGTATCTCCACCCATGGACTCCACCCCTAGAACAAAACTTTTGCGCAGGTCTGCCATTTGTATTCTTGCTACAGAGGAGTGATATCTACCGGGAAAATGCTTATTGCATTTAAAGAGACACACACACCAAAACGGAGCGTTCTGAGAGAGCTGGTTTATACAGGGTCACAAACCTCCTCTGGTGCTTGATTCATGTTATATTTTGACCAAAGCACAGCACAGATGTTTCATTTAGACCACAGGGGACTGTTTGAAAAGGTAGAAAAGGGGGGTAATATGTCCTCTTTAAGCAGGCTAAACTTAAAAACATGGTACTTGAGAGAGTTTATAACCATTGGCGATCCTAGAGTCTGCCGGGGCCCTAAGCAACATTTAATTGGGGGCCCCTCCAACCAGTGTTCATCAGCATTATGCCTGCCAGTGTCCTGCTCTTACTCGTCTCCCTCTTTTTTTCCTCTTTCATTTTTCACTCCCACACACAGATAATTCCTCTTCTCATTTCCCTTCGCTGACGTTCATTGACAAATTTTACTTTACGCTTAGAGAAGCATGGAGAAGGAGTGCTGTGAGATAGGGCGCCTTAGGGAGGTTTTCTACTGTCAATGCAACATTTGCACATTTTTGAGCCACTGCTGTGGTTTAAAGTTTGTCAGCCCTCAATGGCGACCCACTGGCCTGCAGCTTTAAGCAGATGCCTGCCCTGCCTATTGACAAGCAGCGCCTCTGTTTATAACACAGTTTAAGGTTGTAATGTAGCCATTTGATCCCTAGCAGATAGACTACTCACATAAATAAGATGAGTAGGTGGAAGACAGCGAGAGGATTTTTTTTTCAGTGAACTAAATCAAATCTGCAGTGTTCTTTGTATTTAGGTTTTCACTTTTTTTATGTTATAAATAATTCCTTCCAATGGTTTGCATTTAGTGTGAGAGTGTGTGCTTTAGACTTTTGTCAACCTTGCACATAGAAAAGCCCCAGACAGCAGCAGGAGGCAAGAGCTTTAAAAAATCTGAACTTGAAACCTTGACAACACTGTAGGCTGGTGTCTTGTTTACCATCCTGCCTTGTCTGGGATGTTTCAAACTGGAAGTCGTCAAAAGGACAAACAAAGGCAAAACAGCTGGTTTTATCTAATGTTTCTCTCTGTCTTAGGATACAGCCCACTGCTGTTTAGGAGGAACAATTCCACTTTAGTGACTCAGCAGTTCCTGTAGGCGGAAAAGGAACACAGAACATATTAAGGGGAGAAGTAGCTTATACCTAGCTAAGATGGAGGAAACCTAAATATGCATCAGACTTAACAGCTTATTGTCATAATCCCAATCAACTAAGTTTGGTAAACTAGCTACAAGAGGTTTTAGAATTATTCAAGCAAAGTACTGGCAATCAGTTAGCTGATGTTAGTTCTGTGCTTTGTCATAATAAATCACAACCATAACAAGTATTACATAGGAGCTGATGTATGGTATATGTTTTTGTAATGGAGTTAGCTAGGACACTTTTAATACTACAAATCAAATCAAGTCTGACTTTTAACACTGAATTCAATCCAGTGTGCAAGACTGAACATGTTTGATTCAATGACTTTAAAAAAGGAACACAAAATGTTTCATCAAAATTAGAAAGACCGAGCCTGACTAGCAATCGGTTGATATAACAATACGGGCAATAGAACTAGAAGGTTTGGTTTCCAAGGTATTAATAGAGTTCCCCACTTTCAACCAGCTGATTTCCAATTTTCAACACTGGGGCATTTGGGCTTTGGCATCCTGCCATCTTATTATTGCACTCTTCATGTAGAATTAACATCACTGGACACACACAATTAATTACAAGCCAGCAAACATCTGCAAACCTGCCATGCACAAAAGCCGGAACTTGCAGTGACATGCACATGTAGTCACAAGTACAGACATGCATCCTCACACACTCTCCCAGAACACTTTCCTGTATCATAAAGTGAGATAAAGTGCTTTTGCCAGCAAGGTTTTACTCAGCATGTCAGGTAGCATAAAAACTGGCACTATTCCTCCTTTGGTTGATCACCATGGAAACCAACAATGCCTGCCTGACCTGCTTTGGAACAGGTGCAGGATTACATACAAAGAGTTGCATTGGTCTGCCAGATTATCAATCAACATTCTGGGGAAATGAGTGTTAATTTTTACATTGATATACTAATGAGCTCATATACATTTATGTAACAAGTGAGCACAAATTCATGTGAATGGATTTGAAAGCTTTTACACTACATTTTTCAACAACCGGACAGTAGTGATCTCTCAGTTGTCAATAATGGCTAATGCAACAATAATTATTGCTGTTAATAAGAATATTGTTAAGAACTCGCTGAGATAGTGTTAGGTGGGGGTTGTTTCTGCTGTATAAATCCAATGATGAAATCGTGAAACAGACCTTGGATTATTTCACAATTTATTGCGGCCGAGGTCAGACAACAGCACAACACAATCCACTGACAATTGTTTGACACCGTATTGATCTTTCAGTGTGGCTTATATTCTGTTAGAAGGTACAGACCACAAATTCCTTACTATTTGGGTACATCACTAAATGGCAATAAAGAGGACATGACCATGATTTGTACTTAACAGATACACACATTTAACAGTCTAGCAAACAGGTATTGACAACATATGGTTGGCTCCTACCCAAATAAATATCTGATACTTTTTAGGTGTTTTACCATATATGGTTACAGCTTTACAGACCCAAAATAGAAGTTACTAACAGGTGGGAGACAAACTAAAATAGTACATTTCACAAAGTTACCAAGATGAATGAATTTGATGAAAATTCATACTAACAGAGAGGGATATGATTCTATAATATTTTAACCTTATCCTTTTGAGGGGAAACATATCTTATCTCTCTCACTGCAGTTTCCTACCAGTAAGCTATAAATAATGCCAGGTAGAATTAAATATGTGTAAATCAAAGGTGTTTCATTAGAGCTAATTTATCTACTGTTAATCTGTGTTTTAGCAATACTCATAATTTGTTTTAGATTTCACAATCTGCATAGCTCATCTTCTGTCTCTGTCTTCTTCAGAGATACAGCGTATGTCAATGAACCATTTGCTTTTGATACAAATCTCCCCATACACATAAAAACTCAAACATACATTTGTAGGTAATTTTCTGATTGTAACTGCATTTTTGCGCTATCACACGCGCACTTAATTCAATTCCAGTGATGTGATTACATTCTATGTGTTTTATCTCTCCGAATATCGCTTTCAGCTCACGCATCGACCTAATTTACCCTCAGGGATAGTGACTTTTATCTCATCTCGTATTAAACATGCAGCTCTTGATCTGTTGATATTGCATATGATTGTAATTACAAACTGCACATGTGAACATGGCGATAGCTGGATGGGTTAACTCGGGTTAACAGACACAGCTGATAACAATCTTTGTAGAGAGCAGTCATACTGGATCACGAGACAGCCTGACTGTGTGATCTTGGTTTGTTGAACATATCTGGGGTAAAAATATATGATAGTACTTATATCCCCAAAAGCTCATTCATCATACTAATAGAGCAAGCCAGTGGTTTACACAGATCAGAGACGTGTGGTTGCAGGATAGATCCTCACAGAACTTTTGAGATATATTCTCTCTGCTTTTCTCTCCCTTTGGAATTCTCCTCAAGTTTATGAAAAAAAAAATGTTTTGAATGTTACTCTAACTGCCATAAACTTACACATAGAGGCAGAAACCCGTTAACTCCAAACTTTACACAATGGCTGAGCTGTGATGAAACAAAGGAGGAAGTATTTAAAATGAATGAACAGCGGAGAAGCAAAGCACAGCAGACTGTGTAAAAGCCCCCCAGAAGCCAAGTTTTATGAGTACAGACAGCAGACAGAATGGGAAATCGAGTCAAATCAAACAACAACAGATTGGACCAAACCACACAAACTAAGACATAACTTTATACATATTTGCACATACAGCAGACTACAACAGTTTGAGCAAAACTCTTACCTACAGCAGTCTGACCAATCATACAAGAAATCCTCCAGAAACAAACATTGTTCCCTCTCGAAAGACTTCAGTCAGAAAAAGAATCCAGGGTTTTTGGTATATATATATATATATATATATAAAAAGTGGCTTTAAGCAGAAATGTCATGGATTAAGTCATGACTGTGTGAAAGAGAGCAGGGTTTCCCACTAGGAGTCTAGAAAAACCTTAAGAGCCTTCCCTTTTCCTCTAAGGAATCAATCACTGCTACCACGTGTATTTTTTGTGATAATAACTATGACATTGCTATACTTAACGATAAATAACTGTGTTGAAAGTAGATCTCAACTACATGATGTGCATGTGCATGCATTTTTCAGTCTGTATGTCTGTTTATTCTGAGCAGCAAATTGACGCTATGTGTCTGTTAGCTCCTGTCACCTGCTCCTGTCCCTCTTTCTTTAAATGCTTATTCACTCCTGGATGCCACACACCTGGAAGCCACTCAGGTCACGATCTTTTCCCCTCACCTTCTCACCGGCCAACCAGGGGTCAACACTAATGAGTGGCAGGTCGCTCGAATGGGAAGCCAGGTCAACCCAAGGTCCCAGTGACCTCCCGTTAACACAAATACACTCCCCCGCCAACGCTGCATAACTTGCCAATGGGAAGGCCGAGCCTTTGATGTTTTGCCTGATTAAAAAAAAAATTCAGATGGAAAATTATGATAAAAATGCCCCCAAAAGATGGAATGTGGTTGTTCTGTGTGGAGGAGTGGGTGGATGATGGTGATTGGAGTAAGGTGAAGTGTGATATTGTTGGTCCAATCACAGCAGGAAGGAGACTTAAATACATTTGACAGATGTGTCTGTATGGTGTGTGTGTTCGATCATGAAATACACTAAAGCAGGCAGAGGGTGAGTATGTCATTTTTCTATGCACACACTGGCTTTTCTGTGATTCTCCCATTTTATCCTCTTTTATCCAATATCCTTTATTGTCTTCACTCAACCATCATTTGTTTTTAATGTAAAGCATTAGTTTGTCACAGTTACAATTTCCCCTGAGCTCATCACAACAGGGGACTTGTTTATTCAGTGCACACTCCCATGTAACATACACAATGTTGTCACAGTGTTCCTCATGTGCCATACTGTATAGCATGCAGTGATTTAAGATGTCACTCACTCTACAGTATGATTTAAATTCCAGATGAGACTGAAGATCAAATCAGTGCAAATTGACTCGCCATGATTGAGTTTGCTTTATGTCATCCCTCCTCAGTGCTCTCTCTCTCTCTCTCTCCCTCTCTCTTTTTGTGTGTCTCTCTGCCTCCTTCTTCTTAATATACTTTTTTTTCTTGCAGGATCTCTCTCTGCTTCGCTGCCTTTGCTGCAGCTTTGGGGCTGTGCACACTCACTGTTTACTTTTGAGCAAACACACACACAATCACATGCACACACAGATATGCAATGCCTCCTGGCTAAAAGCCAGGTAACTATGCCAACAGTCAACAATGTAATAGCAGGGTGTGTAGTGTGTTGACATCTTTATGAGCTACAATGGCTGGAATTACCACTTTGCCACACAGTGACACACTCTCTCACATGCGCCTACACAGACACACACACACACACAGAAACACAAACAAGCACTGCTTTTTAGACACACACACCAGACATTACATCATTGTCTGTGTGTTGTGGTTTTTGTTCGAAAAAGATTGTTTACAAGTCATTGGGTAAAGGAAAAAAAAAAAATCTGTTGAAACAGCAAAATATAGAATTTGTGTGTCCTGCAAAAAACAGCAAATAAATAAATGTTACCTTTTTTGTTGTTGTTGAGTCAAGCACAATGAATTGAAATTATTGAACACAAAATGCACAATCCTAATCAGTACACAATGTATAAAACATTACGCCCAACGGACAGAAGGATGCGCAAGTGACATAATGACTAATTATGCATTTGGTGCGTGGGTGTGTTGGGACACAGCATTGTTTTCATTGGACAGATTTTGACTGACAAGAGCGACGTGTGGGCAGAGTCAAGCCCCAATATTGCAAAATATATGTACAATATTGTGAGACAGAAAAATGTGTCCACCCGGGGTATTTTTACATCTGTCATTTCTGTAGAGACACCTGTGAGGAGACACGTGGTGTCATCTTGCTGTGATGATTGTGAAATGACTGACAAGTGATACCTCTCCTCACATAAAATACCAGGATCTCAAAGAAAACATTCTGACAACAATAATTACATATAGCAGTTAGAGCAGAGATTGCCTTTTTTTTTTGCTTGTTAAGAAAGTGAAGGAGAAAATTTATCATAAATAATCAGCCACACACTTTTGGTTAGCTATTGGATGCCGGGAGATTCAGGATTCAAAAGATATATTGTCTTGAGATGATTAAAAATGGTCTCCATCACATCCTGTAGAGTTAATATTCACAACAGAAGTTATATTGAGTGTCAACTCTGCAGAGGATTTGTCTGTGCTGACCTCCAATCATGGGCATATTGCCTGAGTAATGCAGACAAACACTTCTATCAACATTTAAATGCAGTAAAAATGCAAATGCATTGACCTGTTCTGCGGAGTTGTCTATTCATGTTATACAACGCTTAGAGTTTGTGTGAACTCCTACGTATAGTGTGAAGGCCTACTAGTCACCAGATTGAGGATGAGTCTGCTTTATTTTGTCGTTGGCCTAAAATCATTATAGACACAGTTTCTGCAACTTTGTATATTTTGATAATTTAAACCTACATTTTGACTCCCTGGATTCCTGTCCTCACAGTGAACACTCCCAGGATAAACCTCCACATGCTGTTTTACATTCATTTTTTGTGTTTATGAGTTAATAAAACAAGAAACAACATGTGCATTAATTAAAAAGAGATTAGAGATTCTGGTATAGTTATGTTTTTCAGCTTTGGATTGGCAAGGCAAGATGCTTCCAGCCTTTTTTTTCCCGGTGCTAAGCTTTAATTTTCTCTTCTGGTTCAAGCTCAATACAGACACAAAAATGTTTTCTACCCATTTACTTGGCAATCACTCCTCTACTCCAAGACATGCGTAAGCCGCAGAAGGTTTTAATTGGCTTGTGAAATTCTCTATCAACTAAAACGAATTGAGGCTGGCTGACTCTTTGTCTTTTTGTTTGTTCTCACTTTGAGTATCACATATTTTCTACTTTCTATCTGAACTTTTTTTTTTTAATTTTTGTGGTTTACTTTGTCCTGTCTTTTCTTTCATCCACTTCTTATTAGACACTGTGACAACCTCCAACGCTGATCGACCCCAGATCAACTAATCTCCCTGCCTGTCTGCATCTACCCACAGTTAGTCTCTGTACATACACCCACTTGTATGCTCAGCAGCACCCATACACCTACATACTATAGGCCGACACTGGATAAGAAATATTTCCTGTACCTCCACTGAATTACCTATTTTTTTTGTTGCATGATGGCATGCATTTAGCATTGTAGTTCAGAAATATGCCGACTATATCAGTGTATGGGCCGACATGTGCATGTGAACAAAGAGAACAACTGTAAAAGAGGAGAAATCAAGAGCACAAAGATGCACATGACTTAAAAAAATCTGCAGGTCAAGCTCGTGCAAGTCAAGTCAGCTAAACTGTACGTTCAACCAGTTACACCGCATTGCAGTGGAAGAAAAAAAGTTGCACAACTCTGGCAGTTAA
The DNA here is from genome assembly GCF_963584025.1 of Labrus mixtus. Lineage (NCBI taxonomy): Eukaryota > Metazoa > Chordata > Actinopteri > Labriformes > Labridae > Labrus > Labrus mixtus. The sequence continues at coordinate 22,962,376 of NC_083624.1, forward strand.
CTCTCAAAATGTGTGTGCGTCACACCCATGACAGTCTGACAGTTATGTAAGTGTTATTTATTTGTCTATTTGTTGATTACTATAGCACATGAATTTATGACGAAAAACAATAACATTTGTATTGGATTACATACAAGTGACGGCAATGGACCAAACTAAATATTGGCCCCAACCACCCGCATGAGTGTACAGCTTCTACACAGATTTCCCATGTTTAGAAAGCAAACGCACATGTGCCAGTGTAAATACAGATGTTTGTGCATACTGTTAAGTTGTGTTTGGAGCAAACACCAGTTCAAGTGTTTACTCAGATATCTAATCAGGCAATAACGTATATCAGCAGTTGAACGCAATCAGGCATGTAGATAAACTTCTCTTGTTTAAAACACGTATTAGAATTGAGAAGGAGTTGACATTGTTGTTTGGCTGGTTTAAGTATTTTCAAAAACAATACATCACCTGCATTACAGCAGAAAAATGTCTTGTTGATGGCAGGTAAAAGCAGAAAAATATATCTTGTTCCAGAAATGCAACAGCAATACTGACAACCAGTAGTTACAACCAATGTATGCAGAAGAGCTTTGTAGAATGTGAAATAGGACAAGACCTTGAGTCATCGTGGTACAGCAGAAGAGAACCACACTAGAAGTCACTCTTGACATCTTGTAAAGAGAGGCTACTGTTGTCAGAGGCTTGCCAAAACTAAACAGGAAATGTGTAAATATTGCCACATATGTTGCCAAAGTCAGTCAAACATCTCAAAATGTATGTTTACACAGTGCCCCGTGGAATCTATACATTTAAGAACTAAGAGTTCTGTAGGCAAAAAGGTGGCCTACCAGGCATTGTGGCTCATCAGGTGGATACTGGATGTGTAAATGATTGCATGCAAGGTTCTACCAATAAGCATCCCTTCAAACAAGTACATCAAACTGTTAAAAATCCACAACACAATGAAGGTCAATCCTTGACACTCTCCTATGTGTTATGTTTAGTGCCAAATGCTAACTCAATCACAGCTCATGTGTCAAGACGTACAGAACATACATATATTCATGTGACCCTGTGTACAGTATGTGCATGAAGATACATGTTTTATGAGAGTGTCATATGTATTATTAAGGTGGACATGAAGCGTTGTTGTACATTTTCTGAATTCGGTGAATCAGTTCTGCTCCATGTGTATATTTAAACCATATAGAAAACCTTTGTTACTCATCATATGCCGTCATCATTGAGGCTGCACCAATGAGGATGGATAAAGCAGATTACTGTACCTACAAGACAGAAAAAAAAAACATTGTTAGATAACCATTCTGCATTTGCGTGTTTACATTCAATTTTATTGGTGTTTTTCAGTAAATTGATGCTCACATGTAAGAAAAAAGGCAAAGCAATCAGCTGTTATTTTCCTAACAGGCATGGAATGAGTTGGTAAGAGGAGCAGGAGCTTTGTGACCAGAAGGTAAAAACCAAATGCTCCCTCCCCCATTTTTTCCCTATACTTGTTTTCCATCTTCTAACGTCCCTTTCCTTGGTTCTCACATTCTTCGTTTACCAGACAGACAGGTTGCCTATTTGGTTTGGCAGCACAAGCTAAATGCAATCTTTCTGTAGCAGAGGTCTTAGTTCTGGTTAACCCATTCAGGGAGGTGAGATCAGGGAATCAATCACAAGGTAAAAAAAAAAAAAAAAGGAAAGCCGGTCCTGCTAGCTGCTACCTTAACACGTGTTTCCTGTGGTTGGCTGACATGAAAAGGAAACCCATGGGAGTAGAAAGAGGTCAAACCCATTTAGGCAACCATGTGGAAATGTCACAGAAAAATAACGTGTATAAATGGTTGACCCCCCTAAAATGTTTGTGCTTTTGGTCTTTGGAAATGTAACAACCACTACTCAAGCGGGCAGAGATTAAGCACATTGAAATGTCACCTTTTTTAAAAATTGGTGCAGAATGAAATAAGTAGAGACATCATTGGTAAGCTTAGATGTAGCTAGACCAGCTCTAATAAGGTTTTTTTTTTTTTTTACATGATATCTTATGTACTCTTCTTTCACGACTTTCACTGTGACTCATTTGGCACAAGTAATTAGTTTGGCCGATGTCTTTCACCAACAACTAGTCTGCTGCTTCTTCTTTCTCTTAAGTCCTTCAAACCTGAGGTAGCATTCTCCCTTTTTGCACATGTAATCATGTACAACAGCACATCTAGCAGGCCTTTAACATTTGTATGAGAAAGGGATCTGCTTTCTACAGTAAGAAGACCAACATTGAAAGCAGGAGTGAATAATTGGTGGTAGTGGTGGGGGAAAGGGATCTTTCTTTATAACAAATGGAGAATCAAAAGTTATTTTAGATTAGAAGTAACTAGGCCTGCTTCCATTATATCAATGTACTATACTATTGCTTTAATGTGGTGTACAAACTAAGTCATAACCACACAGATATATAACTCTTTAAATTTCCTACCGACATTGTTGTTTGACATGGGACAAACAGATGGAAAAACGTTTTTTGTATGTGTGAATTTTTTCCTACAGTAAACTGCTGATTCATTTTGAGGCATTTTGATTAGTTTGAATCTCGTTCACATTTCATTTAGATCACATTTGATAGTTTTGCCACTTGAGAGGCAGAGTATTACTAATGAGAAAGGCTCCCAGTCAATGTGTGTTTGCATCTTCTGCATAAGTGATGCACATGTGCATAATTTATGTCAGCCGGAACATGTAAGCATCTACAAATAAGTGTTACTATTCATGCAGTATCTGGGTGAGTTCTGAATGGATTCAAAGTTCGCTCTAGTGGACTTTAAAGCCAGAGGCGATTGATTCTGGAAAGATGAGGCGTGTGAAGAGTGTGAGGGGAAAAGCAAATCACGATAGCAAGTGGTGACACCTCCTTTCCCTGCATGAATCTATATATCCTACAGAAGTGCCTTTTAGTGGTAATCATAGTCGTTAGGTTAAATATACACTTGCATCCTACTGTTTTATCTAAGCCGTATCAGTAAGAGGATGTTTTTTGAAGGATGTCCAACATTTCCAGAATTGACAATTATAAGAGTTGAAGACTTATAAATGCTGAAACTGAAAAGCACACACACACACACACACACACACACACACACACAAAAAAAAAGCGGAATGTTCCAAAAAAACAAAGGCTTACTCACAATGAAATTAGCTCTGAGTGATTTTAGGATTCTGTTGAAGTGTCTAGATCTTTTTGATCTCTGTTTCCTCCTTTTTTTAACACAAAAATTGTAGATGCAGAGCAGTGTTAATGCCCCTTGTGGTGCTGATTAATTGTGACTCAAGGCCAATAAACAAATCCCATCATTTCAACCTTGAGCAACCCACTGTCCAGCACTCGTTGTTCTTGGTTTTTAATGAGTCTCTCTAATGTCCCTCCACCTCTACAGTTTCTTTATCTGTTGGACCATTTATTTCTTCTCCAAACTCCTACTTCTCCTCAGTTAATCTCTCTCTCTCTCTCTCTGCCAATTAATGTGCTTCCAAAATGACCCATATGAGCATTTTCTGATCTGAGGCCCTAATCAGCAGGACAACATCTTCCACAATTGTGCGGTCAGTGATTGCTTTTTGGCTCAGGATTAAAGGGAGTTGAACATTAATCAAATCTCTCTGCAGAAGTATCACACCATGCCCCAAAAATTCAAGGTTGCCTTGTGCAATGTGTATTCGAGCTTTTTCTGGGTAAGTTCAAAGTGTAGCAGAAACATTCTTAGCAAGACCAGACACAGTTTGCAAATGCTCGCAACAGGAGATCGGACCCAAATACAAGGACACAGGATGTCTAATTTAGTAGGCAAATCAAAGCGAGTCAGGCTACAAACTAATACTAAACTAAAACAGCCGTTCAAGAAGATGGCTACTAGTTAGGTAAATTACATTGTAACTGAAGATGGGCAGCTGGTGGAGAACTGAGGGGAGAAGGACTCAATGTAAATTAACTTTAATTCTTTACCCATCTGATAGGAAAATCAAGAAAAGAAAAAAAACAATTCTGTATTGGAATAAAAATGGATATAAGCTTTACTTATTGGTTCCTCAATTGAAATAAAATACAATTACATTGCTGCTCACTGTCAAAAGCACAACACATCAAGCTGATTTTACAGGCCCAGCATGGGCTATAAAAGCTACAATATACTCCTCTCAGATCCAGTTAGATCTCCCCAGGTTCCACTTAAAAGAACAAAGGTTAAACATATTAACCCTACTTATAAGAGCAGAGGCAGAACCCTCTAATGGGCCCAGGAGCCTGTCCACTCGCCCCCTGCAGATCAGGGCACTCAAATTTCCATATTCAGTAGAACTGATTTTGATGATTAAGTTATTAAGACCCTACTGGAGTAAAGGTGGAGAAAAAAAAAGTAATCTTTGCTACATCTTGCATCAACACAATCAGTGGATCGGCAGGTTCACAAGGATAGGTTCGGTTTTTCTGAGAAGAAAAAGAAAAATACTCAATTTAGGTGGGGAAATGAAAATCCATCAGTACAACACAGATTGCATCAGAAAAGCAGACAAAAATATCAGTTTGTGACCCCAAAGCAAAAGCCAACACAAAGTCCAACCTAAAGCAAAGACCCTGTTTGTGATGAGAACACAATTAAATAGCTCTATAAGTGCAAAAAAAATGCATTTCAGATATATATAGTAGGCATAGGGATATGATTCTTTAAATAAACAAAAGACACTTGTTCCCCAATGAAAAGCTAAACGCTCAGTGAAGAAACCCTTCATCTAATTTATGCTCCTATGCTCTACTGATAAGTGGCACAACCTACCACATAGTCCTTTGCTGCCACTGCCACCCAAACAATCACTGTCACCTTCAACCAACCGCGGCTCCGTCTATACTAGCTAGGCAGGTAGTGACAAGTTATTGACAATGCAGATATCACCTACCGCCTCTATTGCTCCCTTAAACCCAATTGTTGAGACTGATGGGCAGCAAGAGCCAGGACATCACTGGGGTGGTCAAGTTGAAACCTTCTTTCACCAGTGTTTTGTCAAATTAGTCCCATGACACTTTGGATAGACTGGACAGTTAGCTCCAGCGTCCCAGAGCCACGCCCCTCCATGCTTTCCCTCACTGTCCCCCATATGCTCACAAATAACTTTTATATCTAACCTACTCTACCACATGGTCAGTACAGCCCAAACAGCATTGCCTCCACAAACAAAACTGGAATGTGTCCTGAGCAACATTGAATGATTGTCTATAGTCCCCATAACCAGGGCAACAACGACGTTAAGAGACAGATAAATTACCAGTCATTCTTGGTTGATTAAATATTTCTCTGCTGTATGTATTGTGAAACATACAGTGTATTATCACAGAGGACTCTGCACAAAAATATAATTCATATTACATGTTGTATTGATTTTGTTTTGACAGTGCATTTTATTTTTTAATACGCAACAATCATGACATGGGGAAATAGTTTTAATAACAACCTGACAGATTTGGGGATTCTGAGAAAACATTTGGGGATATAGCTCAAGAAACCGGACCCACTACGTCACAATCTTAATTCACGTTCATTCAATTCTGTTGCTGTGTCTTTTGGAAAATGCCTCTCTGGCTTCATCTCATCCCTGTTAAACAGCGGTTTGGCAAGCTAGTAGTGCACAGTGCAAGTGCCGCGTAATCTCATGCCTCTGCTTTAACTGACATTTAGAAAACAAAGTTCTGTTCACTGAAATAATACATTAGACTTAAGAATAAGAAACTGAAGTTTAAGATCCGAGGTAAAAAAAAAAGTTATGCATAATTCCAATCAAATTAAAGTACCATATAACTAGCCATAGAATGGCTGCGCAGCTGCCTTAATTCTGTTGATAGTGGGCGAGTGGGCTGCAGGGGATACTGTAAGAGGAGAAACTGAGGCCACTATGATAAAGTGGAGTAATAATTCCCCCCCACTGCCATGGCCACAGAGGGCTAGCCTTGGCCCCCATTCCTCCTCTTCTCCTCTTTCCCTTTACACAAGGAAGACAGCCAATATGTGCCAGAGCGACATATCCTTCCCCCAGATAATGGAATTGCCTGGCTGTAATAATAATTTGAATTTCACGCCCTGGTGCCTCAGTGCGGAGGGATCGCCGGAGCAGTGGCATAAATTAGCCTCCATGCACTGAGCTGATCGATGACTGCCCCGTCCGCCACCTATTGATCTGAGACAACTCCAGCGGACGCAAGTACACCCTGCATCTGTGCACACGCATGCACAACACAGTTTTCTTCACTGAAATGTTGCAGGAATATGGTAAAAGATGTAGAATGCTGGCTTTCTGAGGGATAAGTAGAAACACAAAATAAAAATTTAGATGTGTGAGGAACCTGTTCAGGGCAAGTAGGGCAAGTAGGACAAGTAAGCGTTTTGCAAGAGCAGTGGATTCACTTAATTACAGAGTGACAGAACTAACAGAAAAAAGAACAAATGGTAGTTACAGTTAATTCCTACAACTTGACTTCAAACACTTTTTGCATGGGGCCAGAATGTTGCTAAGCCTGCTAAGCCAACTTACCGACAGCAGTGTCTGTAAAAAAAAAAAAAACACTTTTACAGTACGCTTTGCATCGTTCATGTGAACAAACATCTGTTGTCCTGCCTTCTGCTTTTTTTGGCAGTAAGAGGAAGAAGAAGAAAAACAAGTTTTTTTCTTCATTCAACAGTTGCAGTCTCTATGCTTAAAAAGAGGCACCTACATAATAAAGAAAGATTACAAGTTATGGATAACGGATCAACGCTTTACATTGAGTCCCCCATGTTATGTACTGAAGCTTTTTTTTGCATTGCTTATTGGAAATAAAAGTCTGGCATCAGTGAATCAATTCCTCCATCAACATAAAAGGAGAAAGGACATAAATAGTGTGTATATGCACATATTTGATGCATTATTGAGAGGGTACAGAGACATAGCAAAGAATGAAAAGGCTGACTGTTGAAAAATGCATCCCTGTCTTTTGATGCTGCCTGCTACAGGAAAAACACTCCGCCATAAATTCAGTTGGAAATCTGAGATGGCTGGGAGCTCCTTGTGACACAATTATGCAGGCATACACACACACACACACACACATATATACACACACACACACACACACACACACACACACACACCAAAAAAGACACGCGCACACACACACACACACACACACACACACACACACACATGTTTACACGGGAATATTATCCCCAATCATGCATTCACACATTCAGAGATGCATGTGTAAACTGGAAGGAGAAGAACACAAAGGAGATCCCCTCAAATACAGACACACTAATTAACCAAGTTTCTCAAATGAACCACTACACAGGACTAAGCACATCTGGGAGCATGCTAGAGCTTTAACTGCACAGTGGGTGCCCTCGCCACACAGAGATGCAAATGGGCCCCAATGGGTGCCCCTGTTGAAAAACAAAAAATCACAAACAGGAGCATAAGGCATGGTTTGAAATATTGGAGAAATTCATCAAATTCACAAATCAATACAGGCATGAGCAGCCAAAATCCTCCTGACAGAGAGTCGTTTGGAAGGTAATTTCTCTGACCTTTCTACAGGACTGTGGCTGCATCAGGGGGATCGGGACCAATAATGATGAGAATCAATTCTCAGTCCGGGTCCTTTCTCCCTGTGGGGTGGGGGGGGTTGGGGGGTGTGAGGAATCAATGAGTGTCATAAAAACTCTCAGCATGATGTGTGTAAGCCAAATGCTCAGGAGTGCCCACATAGTACGCCTGGGGGGGGGAAATGGCTTCAGGATTGGGCTTGTCCTCAGGCAATGCCTCAGAGACCGGTGATAGGCATAACAAAAGGACAACTCAGAACCCTGCCTTCCATTTATTGGGAACCTGCTCATTAACCAACGCTTATTTCATCACTGCAGTAAATGGTATGAGCTGTGACACAGTGAAGAGATAATGCTAATTTAAGCATTTGCAGCTGCGGTGACCAGACTTTACGTGGGGACCATTAAAAGTTTAAATTCCTAATCAAATCTAAATTAACTGTGCAGCTAAGTGACTTACTTTGCAAGGTTAGCAAGTTGCAAAGTTTGTTAGACATGACTGTATGTGTAATCCAAAATGAAATAATACTTTATTACGTCAAAGTCTATTTGATTTCTCCTGGAATTTGTACATATAGTGCATATAGGCTTAATTAATTATCATTAAACTGAAACTAAATCGACAATGTAAAAGAGAACGGTGACTCTACCGTTGAAAGTGGTAAACAGCCTCGACAGATATGAATCTAAATATGGCCAGCTAGCAGCCTTCTCACAGTTGCGCAACGTTTATCTTCGGAACAATCACTGCATTCCCCTATGAAGGAAACAGAGAGAAAGTTTACATTTGGCTTCCAACTCTCAGCCCACCTTGGTTAGTAGGAATGTCTGGCACCTGAAGAGTCCAACAGGCAGACATGCTTCCTGTTTCGCTCTGTTGGCATCAACTTTGCTTTTGTTTTTGTTTTTTTTGTTAGAGACAGTCATGGGGAATGCAGACAAAGAAAAGCCTTCTTCAATACGATTTAGTACTTCTCATTTTGTTTCCAGGAAGTACTCTGAATATTTCTTTTTAACTATTATGTCATTATATATTTTTTAAGAAAGAAGAGTAGATCATTGCATTTAATTCTCACTGTGATGCAACATTAAGTAATAGTTTACTTACCAAATAGTTCTACAGTAGTGTTTTATAGTATTTATGGTCAAATTGGGAAGGTCATATATTTAAAGGAGGAGTCAGTAGCATTGTTGGTTGCATCTTGTAAACGGGACATTCAAACTGGGCGCCTCCTCCTGGGCTCATCACACCCAGAAGCCCACAGTCATTCACTGCTTGTACCTACACTGCAAGCTACCGCATGCTAGCACAAGCTAAGTAACGATTTTTGGCATGTGCCTGTCCAGAAAGCAGGCCAACTCCGTTTTTGCAGGTAAAAGCCAACACATGGTTCAGCCTTGTTTTGCAACGAGCTGCATTCGACTCCCTATGATAACATTTTCTCTTCTTTACCGCTATGTCCCCGCCCATCATTTTCGCTGGTTTGAATTGCATCTGATCGATGAATTGTATCCACTCCTTAATTCACCTGTGCGCTGTCATTGGTTGGGGGGGGGACCAGCTACCCACCCATAATTGCCCCGTGTCAACCAAAACAAAACAAACAAATGAAAATACAGGCAGCGGACAGGGTCTCTGCAGACACATCACCTAACTCGGATCGAGGCCCGTAGGTCATGTCTGAGCAGCATAACTCTTGAATAAGTCTTTATTTTATTTTTTAGGAAAAAGCTACTGACTCTATCTTTAAGATGAAATACGCTGCATATTTCACATTTTATGCCATATAACAATTTCTCATGAGTAGATCTTCAAAAAGAAAATTGAAGCTCATTTTCTGAAGCTGTGCAGAAATGAGAAATTGGGTTGCCAGTTCTCTCTGAAGCCATTTGATAAGCTTTTGATCTCCACAACTGTGAATGTTACTCTCACAGTTACAAAACGCAACACAAAGCCTTCAACCGAAAGGCATCGTGTCTGAGTGATGCAGCCTTCTGCAACACCGGTCAGCTAAGATGGATGTTACGTCCTCTGTGCTCATGTTAAAAGAGATAGTGGGTTTTTTTTCTACACACATTTTTTGACTCCATAGTCTCATTATCTATCAGAGGAGGGCTTAGTTGTTGCACAGCTGACAGCCAGTGGGTCGAACCATGAAAAAGAAAAGATATGTAGACATAATGCCAACCATATTATTATTTTTCTCCCATCTCTGTCCGACAGGAAAAACAGCTGAAGGGCATGAATTGAGTTAAGAATTCCCTTTCAACCTCTCTGCCATACTGGGCCCCATTCCCTGTGTGGATCAGAAGGAAGCAAAATCAATGTACTCACAATTCCATATGACGTAGTCAGAACACACTGGCAAATAGTACAAATAACGTCTCTGGTAAGGCTCTGTGCATTTGCAGGTAAAATGTTTTTTCTTTATCTTATTTTCTACAGCTGAATACATTTTTTTTTTTTTGCTTAAAAAACCCCCAAAAAAACCTGTCAATACCTTCCGAACAACGGTCCTTGCCCTCTATATGACCACTACTGTGATTATTCCAGTAACCTGCTATCAAAACATAATGTTGCAGCTGGGACACACTGTTAACCTCCCATCTGGCAGTCTAATCAAATCAAGTATGGCATTAATTCAGCTTCACTCCCATTGTGTTCTCATCCTATTTTATATCCCAAACGCTTGTCCTGTCACAGTCCTTTGGCATTTCATACGGACACTCAATGCACTCTATAGTCTATTATGCTCCAAGATACCCTTTGGTATCAGAGTAAGGGTCTCTGTTTTACCTTTCTAACTTGTGGTTAACCTTCTGAACCATTTGCAGTTAAGTTAGATTTAGATAAAACCGAACTGATTGGTTGGATTCAGGAAACACATGGTTGGAGTTTACATGCTGACTTTTTGTTTCACATGGGACTCAAAACCAGGTTTTCTTTGCTGAAAGTCTTGCATTGTTTGTTGAACTCAACCTCAAGTGGACTGTATTTGAATTTCCACAATGTCACCTAAATATATTTGTGTTGGTGGCCAGGACAGATTTTCTAAGTGTCTATTAGTACTGCATTTTTGCTTACAGGAAGTTGGACGAGCAGTGCATCTTATATTTGACATAAAACCCTTTGCTGTCTGTATTAGACTCCAAAGGGCCGTCTCAAAGTGATGTTATTTGACCACCAGTGAGTGAGATCTTGTCTCTTGTGTCTGGATCCTGATCATTGTGACCTAGATGGTATAACTAAAACAATCCCCACCAGTAAAGGAGAAGACCCGGGCTTGATCAAGGATGTTGGACATCTTGGCAACCAAACCGCCTCTCATTCCATCCGCCAAGCTCTCCCAACCTAACCATATGTGTACAATCAAACTGGTCAGCAAAGTATGGGGGATGCAGCTATGTTAAATACTTGTATTAAAGAGAACCTCATGTTTGAAAAACACTCCACCATCATTGTCCCAAAAGCTAACAAAATGTGAACCCAGTTGCGGTTCTCCAGCCCACTGGCTTACAGGCATCTGTGTGGCAATAGCATATGGTGTTTCTTAATGAGCAGGTTCTGGGTGCTGGTATCAGTATTCCACTCTCACTTCCTCTCCCCACAGGAAGACCCCCACCCCCATCATTCTCTCCCCCCCTTCTCCTCCCTCTAGCTCATGAGGAATTCTCCGCACATTGTTGGCCCACTTTGTAAGAGAAAGTCTCCTTGAATCATTGAAGCTGTGAGTTTCTGTTTCAGTCAATCCCCTGCACACTGTGGGAAGCTTATTAGCCAAGCTGAAGCATTACAAAAGGATTTCAGTGAAAGAACGGCTATTGTCAAAAAGGCCTTCTCCTTGAATATGTTTTTTCTCTCTTAACCCCTAACTTAAGTAAAACGTATATCACGGTTAGAAGAGGTTGTCAGAGATTGTAAGCCGGAAATGGAAATGGAGTTGAGCTTATGTAGCGCTTTTCTAGTCTTGTGTCTCCTCAAAGCGATTTTATACCACAGGTCACACCAACGCATTCACAATACATTAACACACTTATGGAAGATGTTGCTATGTAAAGTGATTATCAGAAGTATTTAATCCCATTTATACACATTCACATTCCGCCGACAAAGCAGCAGGAGCAACTTGGTGTTAAGTGTCTTGCCCAAGGAAACAGCTGCAGAAGATGGGGAATCGAACGTTCCGACCTTTCCGGTTGAGAGAACAGTTGAACACACTTTAGATGTTGTTAAATTCATTTACAGGTTTACACAAATGATGCTGCTGATGGCTGGTTACAAGTAATTTATCGGAGGTCATCCTCACATTGGAATGCAGATGTAAGAAACCTCTTTCAGGGAGTGAAAAATGTATTTGAGTCTGTTGTAAAATGTAGAAAGTCTGTTTTACATGTGCAACACGTATGCTGGGGTACTTCTATTATGGATGGGGTCACTCTTTGTGCAATGGGAGCTGAAAGGTCAAACACACACTCACATACATACAGTAAGACAGTTTGACTTTATCATTGGATCAAATTGATTTAGTTTGAGTTTGATGAGAAAATGTAATCATTATTTGGTTATTCAAAAAGAACAACACACACTTTTCAATTCAAGACACATTTTAAGATACATGGAATTCTTTAATATTACATTTTTTACATCATTTTCAAATTGTTAAGGTCAAGTTTAAATAAATCCTACATCTATTTCGATGAATGAAAATGTTCAGTGTTGGTATGTCAGTAGAGATGTTATTAATATAAAGTATGGGTTGAATAACTGACACCTGTCATCTCCTGTTTAACTGATATGACTATTTTGAAATCATACAAAAACACATTAGTCCCCCCGCTCTGCTCTCCTGGCTGTTCTTTGTTTCACCTTTCCGAAAGGGCAAATGAGAAACATTTCTATTGGCCCCTCCCCCTCTCCCTTCTCTCATAAATAACCCAGGTGAATAAATTACCGCGCTCATTTGACGTTTAACCACATAATTATGTGGTGGTTTGCAGAGCCGAGAGCTCGGTGGCAGGGCGGTTCTCTTCTTGCCAATGGGCTGCTAACCCAGCCGTGACATTGGCCGCTCCTCATCCGTCTTAATGAGGACGACATCACCACTAGACTTAACAATGAGAGCCACTCGCACACATGCAAAGACCTGTGTGACACAGGCGCACGCTCATGTATATGTTGTTGACTGAGTGACGGACATCCAAAAACACAATTTAAATGCACCAATCATTGTGTGGCTTTACATGTTCTTGTGACTACATACACTGAGGTACAATGTGCGTTAAACAAGCACAGTAACGAGTGAATGTGAGTGACAATGACAGAAAAATGTGAAATGGAATGTGACTGAAAAATGTCCATCGATATTATACACCAGAATGTATCAATGGGTCTCAAACTCTGCGCTGCTTGTTTGTCTCTCCCTGTCTTCCCTCTATACCCCATCACAGATGCAGCAAATGGCTATTCAACAGGAGTCTGGTTCCTCTCGAGGTTTCCGCCAATTAAAAGGTGGATCAATGATGGACCTTGTAAATAATATAACCAAGAGTACAGTCTACCCTGCTCTTTTTTGTTAAGTGTCTTGAGATAACCTTTGTTATGAATTGGCACTAAATAAATATAAGTGATAGATTGATTGATTGATTGAAGCTTGTGTTTATTTTTTCTGCTGTTAGCTAGTGTTTTTTTTAGTGATTTATAAGCCTTAAGGCATTTTTTATTTAGAACGGGAGGTCATTAAAGCTTCAGTGAGTGACTTTTTGGTGATCAACTCGTATGCAGTACATTTCGCAAATCCTTTTTTATTGTGTTTGGGATCATGTTCCATCTTCCCTGCAGACAATAAAGCAACCTATTCAGTTCTGCACTAGGTGCAGGCCATTTATTGTCTTGTTAAAAAAAAATATCTGTGCCACCTCTTTTTTTATCAACAAGCTCCCAAAAAAGGCCTCAGCACTATGGAACGGTTTCTCACAATAGACTGAAAATATTAATGGTGAAGCCTGAGTGATGTCACCCATCTGTTACTGTAGGGGGGGCTTTGGAAGCCATGCTGGAAATGCTGTCTCACAACTATCAGTCAACCCTAATGACTGGCTAAGAGATGGAGCTGAGGATTTTCCACTTGTAGCAGTAACTGGACAGCCTCTTTACTTTACTTTAGAAAACTGCCATTAAGTCCTTTGCAATGCAATCATTCAAATAACTTCTTTAGTTATGTTCCCAATCACTTTGTATTTATGAAATACTTGAAAAAGAAATGACTACAGCAACCAAAATGTGTATCATTGGATGCCCAACTATTGCTCTGAGTTACTCTAACAACAATTCTCTGGGCTCATCCTCTACATAAACACAAGCATTTTGCAATTCTTACATTCGTTGATTTGCATTGTTTAACCTTTTTTTTTCTATGGGGTCATGATCAACTGACAGTTATGTCCAATTTATCAGTGAAACCTAAACACTTTGTCTACATTTGCACATTTCCACAAACTACAGGCGTTTAATTAATGAGGAGGAGAGCAGTGCAAATAAATGAGTGAGCTTAGGAAACATCTTGTTGAGTATGCAAAAAAAAAAAAAAAAAAAATCTGACTATGAGGAAAAAGTAAAGTAAAAAGATATGCAGGAAAAAAACTGGTGAAGTGTTAGTCAGTGAATACATGTGATGAGTTACATGTTTACACCGACACCCGCTCACACAGAAGGGCTTGTGGCCGTGTATGTTACATGTCCTTGGAACAAATTGCTTTCAACTGCAGCAGGTTGACATTGTTCGGCACCAAATGTGAACAAATTAAATGAGGCAATTAAAGAGTGAATAAGCCAGCGTTGATAATTGCGACCTGATATGCCAGCAGCAATCATAATGAAGCTGCCATTCTGCTCAGCTGGCTTAGTGATGCTCCACGCGTAACCGCATGATAGCGCATACGTGCCTGTACTGGCGCGTGTGTGTGTGTGTGTGTGTGTGTGTGTGTGTGTGGTAACATTCACCACTTAGCTCAAGCTCTGATTCTATTCTCTTCAAATGCTTATCCTAACCTTCAGGGTGGAGCTTCTGTCAGGATCAGTGTCCTGTTGTGTGTTGAGAATGAATGTGAGAAAATTGAGAAAGAGACTGACAACATGAACTGAAAAATCTGAATTACAGAAGAGGATGAGATTATCTGTAAAAAAAAAAAAAAAAAAAAGGATATACACACACACACACACAAAGGAGGAAAAAAGGGACAGAGTGAGAGAGGCAGTCTGGCAGAAAATTGAGACGGTCGGCCATTTTCGACTCTTGCTCATCCCTCTGAGTTTATGGCCCGTGAAGCCTCTTGTCATTGGGACTCGCCAAAGAGCCAAGTTAACAGGGCCTGTCCTCGGCCCAGCAGCACAGGAGATATTCCCTTTTATCATTAACCCACCTTGGAGACGTGACACTACCCAGCTGAGGTGCAAAATAATTCCAGAACTGCTATAATAACAACACAACTCACCTTCACTAACCTGCCCGCCCTGTTTGTTCCACTATCTGCTTATGCAACTAAAACATGCTAAGCAGATCATGCAGTGATCCATGCAGTGACGCAGAACTTCATCACGGTTGAGCATGCATTCACCAACAGCAAACAAGTTGCATTGAGGAATACGACACGTATTCTTGCATTTGGAAGAAGAAGATAATATTTGTTTTATTTAAGAAGGCCAAAATGCAATCAGGACATCTTTGGTTAAGTAATCGTACTTGGAAACGAGGCAAAGTAGGCTACATGTTCCCATTGACGTGCACATTAAAGAAGACAATACATTCAGCCCATTTCCATTACATTACTATAAATTGCATCCCTGCAGTATTGTTAGCATGACACAAATCAAACCAGTGTTTGGGTGAGAATATTTAAGGACCTTTTACGTCCTTCTATAAAGGTTTATTTTCTGTCCCTGCAGTGGCATCTAATCTTGCAGCCCCCAATACTTAGAAAGGAGACCTACCTTCAGTCTATTCTCAAATAGATTTTTTAGAAGCACATCAATAGAGTTATTTTAATATAGCTCTTGTAATGACAAGATAACAGAAAATATATATTAAAAACAAAAAGGTTAAGGGAGGATTGCTGCTCTTTGTAGAGTAGGTGAGGGGAAAAAAAAGTGATAAAAAGTAGGGGAAAAAAGCGTAGACAGACTTGCAAAAAAACCTTTGATTGTATTTGTTTGCATTAATATATTCTGTGCAGACTAATTCAAGTATGTGGTGATGCGACTTTTAAAAGCATTAAAACACTGCTATTATAGACTTATGTGTAAGAAAAACAAACAGACAGGTTGGATGAAATGTTTTGAGTGTGATTTTTTTTTAAATGCCCACAACATTTTGTGATTCATTTCTCACTTTAGTTTTTACGTTTGCATGCAGGGCAGGAGGACTACATATATGGCATATCAAACAAGCTTCACAGATTTAATTTATTCGATACCCACTCAAGTACAGTCAAATCAGTTTCTTGTTCAGCTTCAGAACTTGTTAAGTGTTAAGAACAATTGGGAAAAATCACACAAACTCTAAACTCTAAAAAATCACCTCAGTCACATCATGCCTGACGCTACCTCCATCATCCTTTGCCGCACCGCCGCAGTAAACAACCGGCCTTGAAACTCCCTGTTCTCAAGCCTTCCACTTTCACACACTCTCAATCTCCTCGCCTGTCACAGGGGGATTCAGGCAGTCGGTGCTGGCTGACCGCCATGCAGTCCCACTCTGTTTATCTGTTTGTAATCGCTGCCTTTCCTCTGTGGGGACAAATGGAATCCAATCAGTCTAGCTATGGAATGACAGGGTCACAGGCCTGACTCAGTGGCCGGCAATCTATTTGTCAATGGTGTCAAATGGAGGGGTGGTCCAATGTGTTGCTGGGCCAACAGATCAGTATGGTATATCACTGGCGCTAGACAGAGAGAGTGTGAGGGAGAGACAGATAACAGTGTGACAGACTGGATGTATAGTCTATAACACTGAGCAAGGGTTATCAAGAGCAGCATCATCTGTAAAACTTCCATGAAGCAACGAAAGCTGCAAACAAATGTTTTTCGAGGCACACAGACAGGTGGACCAAAAAGTATGTTAATATTTTGACCCAGTCTAATGCAAAATCACAAAAACATAAACATCCAAAAATCTGTCACTTTTCTGTCCAGCACACATGTCGCTTTGTCTAGAAATGTGTGTGTGTGTATGTGTATAAATGGGTGTCATCAACATAAAGGAGAATTGTGGGGAAAGGTGGAGGCCCATGTCAGTGTGACCTCTGTTAACAACAACTGGGGTATCTAAGTGTGAAATTAGCAGTGTGTGTGTGTGTGATTGTGTGTGAGAGAGAGAGAGAGCATGTTAGTTAGAGGGACTTGGATTCTGGGTACAGAAAACTGTAGACATGAACCTCTTTTCTATTCTTTTAAAAATGTTGCTGTGTAACAAAAAGATGATTTGTTGTCTTATTCTCAAACTTTCACTCATACAGGTGTCTGTTTTTTTTTCTTCAAAATAACAGGGTCCTTTACAATGTCCTCATGTTTGCAGCCTGTCAAGAAATATGGAAGCATAAAATCACAAACTGTGAAGGCACGTTTAATGCACAAATAAATGTCAGCATAATGAATGTATGATAATAATTAAAGAGTTATCTATTGAAATAAGGTCCAGGTAACACTTTAATGTTTAAATAACCCAGAATTCAATTGACTCTTTTTAAAGCTGCTCTTTTTCTTTATATATGTGTTAAAAGATCCCTGAATCGTCGCATTACCATCTTTTAAAATTGAGAGAACCAAAGTAGTCAACATCAATCTAAAATTCTAATAAAAATCCTTTTTCCTTTCATGATTTTTTACAATCTATGTAACCACATATTTATGCCCACACTATAAGTCTCCCATGTGATACCTCCCTGTGTGTATCACCATACATGCTGTACATCAGCACATGAGCCCACAGTGACTGACAGTGACAAGGTAGCAGCAGTTGAGCGGTTTATCTGTGTAGCGCCAGTAATCCTTTAAGCATTGGCAGCATTACAGGCAGTTAGCATCAATAATTAGCTCACTATAGCCAGTCAATACGCTCCCCTGAGATTTAGGAGGCCATAACCAAATGCCTTGTGACTGCTCGCCCTGCTGACAGACCTCAGACAGGCAAATAAATCATGCAAAGGTGTGAGGATGCGGGCATGGTATGACAAGGCACACATAAAACACATGTCAGTGACGCATTAATGCAACTGAACAGGAACACCCTCAATCATAATCATGACTATTGTTAGAATGCCAATAAAACATGTTGTGTTGCATGTTAAAAAAAGGACATAGTCAGCGGTTTTTGAGGTCTGGTTTCATGCAGTGAGGTTTGATATGTCTGGTTTCATGCTGTAGTATTCTGTTAGTATTCATTTAAGACATGTCTAGCTGTAGACTACAGCTATGGAAACTGTTGACCATGATTAAAAACACGGATACAAGATGTAGTCCAATGTGACGGTAAAGAATCGCTTAGCATGCAATCCAGTAAATGGATAGATTTGTCAACAATATGAACAAGAGGTTTCTGATTAAATTACAAATAAAATCATAGTCTAGTATGCATGTGCAGTGCAGGGCCAGTTGATCTTAATGTTGGATCAAGGTGGCAAAAAGAGGATCCAAGAGACCTCAATCTCAGAAGAACACCAGTTAATCCCCTGATAATGATATACCCATCCCGTCTTGGAGAAATGGCAGGTTTTTAGGGGGTTCTGGTTTAGCCAGCAGTGAGTGATAAAGTGTTGTCGGTCTTTATTTCCTTTGGAATGTCGTTGTATTCTATTGCTCTCCCCAGTAACTATTTTCTTACAGACAACCGAAAGCCCCCTCAACACTTTGTGGATGATTCTATTCTGACTGCAAACTGCATGTGATGCGCAGAATCTGATTTTAGACAATAAATGACCTTGATCAAATTTGCTTAATGTCCAATGGGAACAATAAATGAAGTGTTTTAAGGTGCATTCAGATCTACATCATATCAATGCTGCGAGCCTAAGTGTATGACTTTTACCATGAGGGCGGCTGGTAGGTCTATTATTATGTCAGGGGGGCATTTTTGTGACTAAGGGTCACTGCAAAATCAATACAAAAGAATTCAGTTATCACCTTTAACCTTACATTTCTATTCTGTCCAACCTCTCCCAGGCTGATAACAGCTCCATTCACAAAACTGGAGGGTTCACTGAATGGATTGATAAAAATGATGTGAATCATGTGCACTGGCCTTTACGGTCACCAGTTCTCAACCCTATTGAACTAGGAAATGTCTAGTGGAAGAATGGCAGGCAAGAGAGAGATCCATGCTCAGGGCTTACATGTAGTGAAGTCCTTCTGGGGCCTTTTGATGGCTCAAGAACTCACTTTACATTCTATGATTTGTTTTTACCCCTAATCTGTTTTATAAGCTTTTATTGTTAAATACATCTCTCCATGAATGCGTGTCCTTAGGTCATGTTTGTGCATGTGTGTATTTAAGGTCTGTGTGAAAACCTTTAAGTATGTCTGCTTTGCAAACTCAATGGAAAATTATTTTTTAAATGACTTGTGCTCGATGGAGTTACATATAACCTCAGCTACTTACTTTTCAAATTCATCAATTCATCACTCAGTATCTGTCAGAGCTTCTAAACCAACAGCAGAGGGAGAGCATACATAAAGAAAAAAAATCCTGTAATGAATTCACCCATGACGCTTTGGTTGGCAGAAATATCAATGTTGCAAGCATTGCCTCAATAAATGGCTCACACTCTCTCAAAGTGAATTTCACTGGGCATTGGATCGTAAACAATTATTCCAGTCTTATAGGGTGCAATATTCAGAGAAGCAGCCTTTCGCGCTGATGTGAGGTTGTTGTGTAGGAATAAGAGGCGGTGTCATATGACAGCGATAAAAGCAGGAGAACAAGATAACCCTGACTGACTGAGCAGCGTTGAGCAACGTTAGGTGTTATCGCTGTATTTCAGAGGTGCAGGGAGGGTTAGGGAGATAGGGAAAGGGAGGGCAAAGGAGGAGGGGGAGAAAAGGAGATGAGGAGAGGAAAGGAAAGGGATGGAAGTAGGAAAGGAATTTGGGAGGTTTTTAAAGAAAGACACAGGTGAGAGAAAGAAGAAAATAGGTAAAGAAGAGAGAGAATAGAGAAAGGATAACATAAAGCAGGGGAGAAAGAGTTTAAAACAAGGACGGTAGAAAACAAATTAAAGGACGATTTAATTCAAGTTACAGGAAAGAGGCATGAAGACAAATGGAGGAATGAAGTAGCTTCATAGAAGCAGAGATATGAGGATAAACATTCAGGTATGATGTCAAGAATGGGGTAATAATGACCGAGAGTGAAAAAAAGATTAGAGAAAATGACGAGAAGTGAATGTAGTTTGACAGGGGTGAGTGTAAGAAAGAGAGATAAAGGAGAAGAGGGCTGGAATGAGTCTAAAACACAGATATGAATGAGCCAGACGATGTTTTTCATGGCAGAAGATGATCATTTGCAGCTACTATCACATTGACACTAAGTGATTCAGGAGTCTTTCAATCAAAACATCTGTCATCAAGGGAGGAAAGCTGTTAGAAATTGGCACCTTCAGTCTGGTGCGCATTTCTGGGTGTCCCAGCATGCTTTGTGCAGCGCAAGCAAGTTGGCTGCTTGCAGTGCACAATATACGGGGGATAATTCTCAAGGGAATAATGCATTGTATGAATATTCATTGTGTATCACAAGTGGCAGTTTCCTGCTGTGATTGAATCACTCCCCAATTCATGCAACAAGTGACCAGTGAGGCTGAGGGGCTGAGGGGATCAACCTCACGCATTTGTGGATCGCCACATGCATAATGTGGATCCTGCATGGTGAAAAAGTGTAACCAAAGTCACAGACAATCAGTTGTAACTAATGACTTTGTTGTACTTTATATTTTCTTTTATTTTCTTTTTTAAAGATTTAATTTTTGGCTTTTTGCCTTTCTTTGAGAGGATAGTGGTTAAACCGGGGAGAGGGATTGGGGAATGACATGTGGAAAAGGAGCCACAGGTCAGACTTGAACCTCAGCCGCCCACTTGGAGGACTATAGCCTCAGTCCATTGACCTTACCACTATAGACCATCTACACCCTAAACTAGTCTATACTTGTTTAAACTTAGACTTTTCAAAACTCAGCGAAAAACTTACAGTTCATAATCCTTGCTCCTATATGGTGTCTTCAATTTATGTACAATAAGAAATATAGAAAAATAAATAACACTCAAAGACATGAGTGGGTTATGTTCCACTGCTCTCTTGTTGTGTGTGCATTCATATTCTTTAAAAATACAGCATTGATTGTCTTTAGTGTCTCAAATCTTTTTTGACATCTGTGATTTGCCCCATTGAGACTTTGTTTTTCATCCATCTTCAGACTCAATCAACACTAAGACACTAAAGAGAAGACATGAGCCTTGAAATTCACTGGTTCCATCCTAGGCGCGTATGCACTAGAGGTCATATCTCCCATTAGATGCTTTGAATATCTAACAATCGGGTTGTTTCGCTCCTTTGATCAAATTACAGTGATGCTTTGTGTCTAAAAACAAATGCATCCCAATGGAAAGACCATAGGCACTCAAATGCTTTGATCAAGACATACAAGTAAATTAATATCGATATAGCCATAAATGAAGTCAAAGTGGACATGACGTGCTTTTAACTTCAAAGCCAAGGAAGGCTAGTCTGAAGCCACATAATCTGTGTTAAATGTGATCACAGGGATATGTCTGGTTACTAATGACAGCAGACCCTGCAGGTCAGACATCAACACTGCATTTCAATTTCTATTTTCAGACATAGAGATACAGTGTGCACACTTCCAGAATCAAAATCAGGTAACTTGTGTTAACTCATTTATTATAGAAGGAGATCTTGAGCTTTGAATTAGCATAAAGGTTTGTAGCTTCATTAGTGATACAGGAGAAGTCAGTAGGCCAGTAGATTTATGTTAAAGTCAGGGTTTCCACAAAATAAACTGTCAGAAAAAGGAAAAAGCCTCTTCCAAATCTGACATCAGATACAGTATTGCTCCACACAGCTGATATGGCAGAAAAAGGCAAGCTCAAAGACATGACATGAATAGAAATAAAGCCTCAACAAGGCAAGAAAGAAAGACCTTACCAACTTTATTTCAAAAAATCTCTCGGGAGTTGTTTTCTCAGTGTGCACACCTCCCCAAGAATAAATAAAAGATGCCTTGGAGGAGTGAGATTTCAAAGTTGCCAGAGTAAAAAAAGAGAGATTTGTTGTCTTTATCTTGCTTTGAGGTTTTTGGAGAAGCCACATCCAAGCACACACAGATTGCTTTTTAGGCCCCAAGGAACTTGATCTGAAGACATAGTATTAATACGTGTCCAGCTCTGTCAGCCGATCAATCATCAACAGCTCCGTCAACACTATCTGTTACTTGTCCAACTGTGGCAAACACATCATGATGGACAATATCCATTGAAATTCTTCATCATCTCTAACAACCCTGATAGCATCTAAACTTTCTTTTTTTCATTATACTTTGTCATAGTTTCAAGCTAATCCACCCAATGGATATCATATCTGCTTATGTTGTTGTGTGCCTGGTTTCATATCATCAAAGCTTCAAAGTCTTAATCCAAGCTTTATTCCACATTAATTCCAAAATTAATTTATTGAAGTGCATTTGTCTCACTATCATAATATGTGAGATTTCAGTTATACTTAATGGTCCAGACTCTTAAATTTCATACACCATGACAAAACTATCAAAAATAACAATAAAATAAGATTCCAAGAGAAAAAAAGAAAAAAAAACGTGTCGTATGGCATCAACATTTTTAGCTGCCTCAATATGTACGCTGATTCGGAAGTCCTTGATTTTTCCAAATTGATACGCACTAAATCAAATGTATAACATATTGGTCAGTCTTGAATCATACAACTGAAAAACTAAAAAAAAAATGTTTGAAACTTGTTTTGATACCATGGAAGCAATCTATGATATTTCATACCAAACATATGTCTTTGTTTGTTGACAGTATCCGTGTAGTGAGAACAAGAAGTCAGAATTATGCAGGATCAAATTAAACTATGTGATGTGAAATGTTTCCCTAAAAGGAAGAGTGAGGCAATCACTGAATCAGAACATGTCTTGCTTTTCAGGCATTTCTACTTATTACAAAATGAGACGATGTATTCCAGTAATGAACTGAAATAGCACAAACAATTCTCATTTTTTTAATTCAAATATTGATGGTAATTTCTGAGCGTCTTTTTAAAGAGAGCAATAGAAATCATATCCAAACATGAACATATCTACACTATTTTTCTGTACACTCAAAGTAATACTAATCTAGCAAAACTAGTACATTTGCAAAGCAATTCAAATGATCATTGATGCAATGTTACTGTAGTGTATGTGATCATTTCATATTTTTTATATATTGGGGAAGTGTTTAAAGCACTGAATCACATCAGTTAAGCAACAACAAAGACTTTATTTAAAGTGAATAACTACTAATGGTGACTAAATCAAGAATGAATATATTAACAATCCTTCATAAATGATTCGATAACATTTGAATGGATTTAACTTTTGTGAGATTTGTTTCTCTCTAACCTCGCTGCCCAAACACACATGGTGTTTCACTGTTTTTCACAGAACTGTCAGTGTGCATCAAATCTCTGTGCTCCACCTTTACAAGGCGTGGGATTAATTCACACATTTCAATCTCCTCTTTCTCACCTTTTTTTTTTTTTTTTTTTTAAGCAGAATTCACCAAAAACAGTGGATTTTTGTTTTGTGGAACCACATTCTAGCTCCACTTGTCCAAACACGGCTTTGCTCTCGGATATTAAAGCAAACTTTATTGAGGAAAACGGTCTTTGTTATCAAACCATGGATCTTGTAAGTCTACACCCGGTGTTTACTTTTGCCAGAACATGGTTAGCTTCACTCGGCCCTGCTCTGTCAAATGTGTTGTTTTTGGCTGCTGCATGCAATACGTACTGTTCCCAAGCCAAGCACATAAGTATATTTTGGCATGATCAGCTTACCACACAAAGAGCAAAACAGGTGGATGTTAATTCCCCAGCTGTATACAGTATTACAGTCAGCCGGCAAGCAGGCGACAAGCAGGCCGTTCTCTTGGGGGAAAGGATGGGCTGCAAGGCCTGGGGTTCAGGTGGAGTGGGTTCTGTCATCAGTTATCCAAATGTCGCCCGTTCATCCTCACATGACTCTATCTTTACAGAGGATAACACTTAACTCTCCCTCTGAGGTTACATCTCTCAGAGGGCCCAAAGAAATGAAGAGCTGGCTGCAGATGCACTGGCCTTAACATCCAAGGCTGTTGTTTTGGAAACACATCGACATGTACAAGCACCAATACCAAAGATCTGCAAGCTTGTATTATGTCTTTGGTGACTCTTTGAGGTTATGTTTGTCCGAGTTTGGTTCCTCAAAACGATTTTCTAGTTTGTGCATCTGTGACAACCTTGTTTTTGCAGGAGGCTGCACTTGCTGTGAGGAGATTTGACCTTGTTATTAAAAAGGTCTCAATTTACCACAGTTGCCTTTATCAGAAGTACAAAAATGGACCAATGGACAATACTACATAAGTGTGTACAGGACAGGGTCAGCAAAACAAGAAAAATATTGACTGAAATACAACATAAAACATAGTGTTAGAGAGAAGGTGAAAACATAGTAGTGAGTCCATGTTGGTCTGTAACAGTTCTTCATCTTCTTAATCCTCTGAGAGGAATGTCACTTTTTTATGTATTTCAGTGCCTCAAGGTTAAGGTCACAATACACATCACTGCATACCAACTGGTCTACAACGTAACTTCCTGTTGAGTTATATTTTGTCGTTGCCTTTTATTAGGGAGTCATAGCATCACTTGGGAATGTTGCAGGCTAAACGAGGTAAATCTACACTGACAAAACAACATTTACCAAATTCATCTCTGTCATATTACAATTGTTGATCTTACATTGTCCCAATTTCATACATAATAGTCACTGTGCATGCTGAAAACAGCTTCTTAAAAAAATAGTTAAATCATTATGAAACAGATTAAGGTCTTTAGGGGCAGGAGGCATACACTATTGACCACAAGGGGCGCCAGAACTGACATAAAAAGAAAGTTTCTTCCTAAAAAGAAATACAAGCAAAACTGTTATTAGCTCTAAGAGTTTGATGTATTAAAAAAGCAATTCCCTTCCATATACAGTAAATGAAAACAAAGATGGTACACTTGCATTTTGGTATTGGCAGCACACAACTGGGGATATTCAAGGTGTACATTTTATTGAATGCATCATTGAATTGCCCTCCTCTCCAACAAGAAGAACTTGGATACACTGACTCATTAGCAGGTTGTCCTAATGAGTGTCAATAAACCACAATCATTTTGAAGAGGAACTCCAGCAGAAAGGTTAGCCATCCATTGTTTCTGAGGAAAGGAGTGGCATTTAAAAGTGAAACCCAGAAGCTGCATCAATCACGAAGCAGCAGCAGTTAAGTGAACAGCGAAAGGTTAAAAATCCTGCTAAACAGCAAAAAAAAAAGAAAAGACACCAGCTTCACTGTTTCTTTCAATGTGTGCTCACTGAGGACTATAACTGGTCCTTTTGTAAAGAAGCATTTTCTTCTACCAACAGTCTGTGAATGTCTGCTGAAATCCCCATGCGACCGATAGAAAATCCTATCAGTCTTCATTTGTCTAACTCTCTTATTATAGTTATTGTAGATCATGTCAGCAAGCATCTGCTCTGATAGCACAAATGGAGATAAAAAATGATCACACAACACTCTCCAGAGCCTCTGCAGGAAACTAGATCTTCTTTATGGTTGAACAGTCGTCATAAACCATCATCTGGTATTCAAAGGACTCCCAGGGTTTACTGCATAAACAAGAAAGAAGCCACATCGACTACAAGCAGGATATTTCCACTGCAAAAATACAAACTGTATATTGCAGAAAAGTCAAATAAAGGATATTATTTTTTCAGGTTTGTGTCTAATGAGTTTTTGATTAGAAAACTTCCCATGGAACCATGTAAAAAGGTTATTTTTTCAAATACAATGGAGTTCATTGTTAGCTTGAATTACAAGGAAGTAAATATTATCAGGACGCAGAAAAGACATTCCAAAGCAAGACAGAACATATAATCTCTCAAGGGAGCTCTGAGTCTACCCTGGGGTCTCCCCCCAGTAGGGTGTGCCCAGAGAACCTCCAAAGGGAGGTGTCCTAGAGGTACTCTATTCAGTTGACTAATAGACCTCAACCGGTTCCTTTCAATATGTCGGAGAAACGGCTCTACTAGGAGCTCCCTCCCGAATGTCTGAGCTCCCCGCCCTTTCTCCAACGACAATTTCCAAATATCCCGTGGATCACTCAAGAAAAAGTTTAATTGAATTATTATTGATGAAAAAGTATGAGTAAATAATGTGCAAAATACTGATTTGTCTTTGACTATGAAACAGAAAAATGCTGATTAAACATTTACTACAGAAACCCTGCATCTCCCAGAAAGTTAGAAAGTTATATACTTTTTTTATAAATAACACTTACAAAGACCTGTGTATCTCCCAAGCAATTAGCTGCCGTTGGCTGCCACTCTCGTCAATGATTGTGTTTCCACAAGCGTCGCGAATTGTCTCCATAGCGTGCCAGCAGTGCCGCTCTGCTCTGTTTCAAATACGGAGTACGCTGCAGTCATGCGACAAGCTGGACAGAACATCCCTTACAGGAAGTCAGACAAAGAAACGCACAAGCCCGTCCAGACAATTTCAAAATAAAACCCAATATGCGGACACACGGTCATATTTTCCATCACTTTATCAACATGACATCATAACAGGCACCGAATGAACATCAAAGCAACCTCAGGAAGACAAAGCGACATGTTGTTTGCATGTTTTTCGCTTTACTCTCGCGCGATCTTTGTAGATCTCCCGTGTTGCCGAGATGAGATTTTGAGGCCCCCCCCAAACTGGAAGCCCTCGGCTGAGCCTTGAGATCATGTCCATGAAAACCAAAACATAGAACACCAGGTACGTGTCTCTTACTTTGTGCCGTGGATGTGGACAGAGCTCTCAATTTGTTCTTAGAAGGTAATGGATGACCCATGGCAATGGCCCCAGGAATCCCATATTCCCACTGGTTCATGCAAACCCCTCCACCACGATAAGATGGCGATTCTTGAATGGTCCCTAATATGTACTGACTTTTTATGAAAAAAAGGCCAGCATTTGTTGCCTTTATGGTTGCGGATGAAGTGTGCACATTACTTCATAACAGCTTCAAGGATTCAAATGTTAAGACGATTTGAAGGTGTATTAGAACACATGAATGGCTGCACAAACACAATAGCATAATGCCGGGGATTGATTTACCTACAGCAACATTCCCATGGAGACATAACTAGCAGAAACAAAGTGCTATGTTGATTCACTTAACCTCTATTGTTCGGTGCTATAGTGCAGAGTTATTGATTCCTTTGCTGCTCTCCTGCCATACACAAACACACAAATAAATGAACATATACAAGCATGCGTGCAATCTCACATCACTGAGCCCCAGCAGAGACTTCTGTGATGTGGGACCGAGTAAAAAAAGAGAAGCATTAGATCAAATAAGACCTGCAGTGAAGTCATTGGACTTTCACAGAGCCGATCAATACCAAGAGAGAGTTTGACAGAGGAACATATTTGTGTTAAGAAGGGATCCAGTCCCTGTGGGATGTGCAGTCTGACTCACTAATAAGTGTAATTACAGCACGGGGCTTGCCTTGCCTCTTTATGTTTGGGATGCCGCTTTAAGAGGATACAAGAGTCATTTTAGAAACGCTTCCTGATCACAAACTAAGCTCTCATCTCCTAGAACTTTTTTAACATCCGCTTGCACTTAAAACAAACTATTTTTTTTTTGCAATATGTCTTTGTAACAGAACTTCTTAGGGAGACTGGATGATAGTGGGGTTTTTTTTTCTCCCAACAAAATTTGCACACCTCTGCGTAGTGGGGTGATCAAAGTGGAAAGAAATGGAGAGTTTTCAGCCACTTTTTAAAATTACATGTAATTTGTTTGCCAGAAAACGAACACTCTCGAGTGTGCATAAATTTGTATTCATCTATGTAAGGCCTCCTTTTGGAAAGAAGAAATGTTTTTTTTTTTTTTACCTTTTGTATTTCATGGAGTTTTAGCAAGATGAAGAAATCACACTATCTAATGCAGCTACGAATGTAAGTTTACCACAGTACAGGATCTGATGGGCTGCCATCAATATGATTTTGAAAGCATTAAATAAATTCATCTCTTTCAATTGCAGCCCTCGTTTCAGGACAGACTCACTCCTCAGCTTACGCATTCTGTTATTCTGTCGACTTTCAACTCAGCTGTAATCATCATTGAAACAGCATTAGCTTTTTTGAATTGTTCATGTTTCTGCTCTTTTAACTACAAAGTGATGAATAGCTCCTTATTCAAGACTAATGTCTGATGTAATATTAATAATGGCATAATTGAGACATTACATTGATTATGTGTAGTTGGCTGAAGGTCCATCTAGTAAAACTAAAATTATACCACATAAAATTGGTTATTATTATACCCCCGGTTATTCTATCTGCCACGTTCATAAAGTGAAAAATGCTCCCACAACAGATCGCACTGTCTAGACAGAGCATCCACAGAGGGAAAAAAAAAAAGAATTCTTTTGTCCACACAAATCGTGACAAATCACTTTGCCCTCGACAATGGAGCAGAAAAAATCCAGGCCATGAAAACTGTGAAGATTGAGGAGAAAACACAGGTGAAAAATATAAAAAGTCACTGAGAGCCGAAAGACTGTTTTTCTGAAAGTGTTTCTGTGATAGACAGTGGTGAGCATGTGGGCAGGAATAGGAAGAGGCTTTTCCTTAAGTGTAATTGAATGTGTAGTATATGTATGAACATAATAGCTCTTAAATAATTTAGTTATAAAGTTACCATAGACACAAAGCTTTCTCTCCAACAGGAAGCCCACCATGGAATTGGTCTTTCCATGCTTGTCTGTGGTGATCTGAGTCACAGGCAGTGTTGGTGAAGTGGCCAGAGCCTGGTGGGCCTCAGAGTAAAAACAGTCTGTTACCGGTTTCTGAGAGCCCACCAAATAAACCCTACCAACCCTTCTCTCACTCCACCATCTGCAGCAGCATCTGCTGCGGTATTCCAACACAAAGTTCAGCAAATTGAAAGAATGATGCCTGGGCTCTCTGGACATATTTTGTCATACAATATCCCCAGAATTTATGATAATTTATAGTAAAAGTGCTTAACCAGTATGTTCTGTGTTTAATAGCACAAGATCCCATTGCTTTTTACTATAGCACATTCCTTGAGTAAGGGAGGAAGTAGAGATCTCTCTGTGTAATGCCTGTTGTTGAAATGTGTGTATGAATGGGATTAAAGAAAAAAATGTCTCGCAAACTACAACATGTATTCTACTTCTGAGTTCATTTTGGTTGTTTCTATGGCAACGTGGATATTTATGAGCAAACTATCTTACAAACACTGTCTTGATCAGATTTCAACCTGAGAGTTCGCCTCATAAATAAGGCAACTCGTGAAGTGAAGACATGGAACAAGCAGAAAAATGTTTTGAGTTCTGGATTTTAAAGCCCCTTTACACCAACACCTTGAAATCATAACATAGGGCTGTTTACTGGTAAAGAAAAAGTTGTCATGTGGGCTGCAAGGCTGCCCTCTCCCAATACTGCAATGTACTATGAGGGCTTCAGTAGACAATACCTACTAATTATCTCTATATTTTATGAAGTTAAAAATATTAGTAGTAGTGATGCTCCAACCGTGCCATAGACCATATGAAACAAGGACATCCATTGGTTTCTGAGAAGGTGGTTTCAAGCCCAAGGATCATGGTCACCAAGTTGAAAATACAAACTCAGCATAACTTTTATTTAGCAATTGACAAAGAGTGGAGATGAGGTGGCCATTGAGCCTCCTGGCAAACAGCTACAATACGATGACTTCTCAGTCAAATCAGCTACACTCCTTATTATGCAAATTTTAGCAAACTAAAAATTCACCCCCATGAAGTTTTGTACCAATAAAGAAATTAGCTAAAAAAAATCTCAAAACCTTTTTTGGACCAGGCTGTAAAGTTGTTTTTCTACTTTAAAATGGGTATTTAAACATTGGGCTTACTGGGGATTCCTTGGTTTGCAGCCAACCTCAAATGGACACTTGGGGATCTGCAGATATTCACTTTCCTGCATTGGCTTGACCCCTTGTTTAAACTAATTTCTTTCAAAACCCCCTTTAACAGTTAATCAGAGAGAGACTGTCAATCAAAAGGACTAGAATTTGCATAATTTTAGTGTTTATTAACAAAAAAGTGTTGTTTTTTTTTACTGTAACTTATATAGTTTAATCAATTAACAACTGAGTTCCATTGAGAAATTTCATTCAAAACTTATTTTTTTCAGACTTATTAAAGAAAGTGCAGTCTTTATCTGCACCATATAATTATGAGCTCAGCTACTTGTAAAAACAAAAAAAACAACTTCAACTTTGATGCAGTTCAACAAAGTGCACAAAGCCCCCATCACCTTTTCCAGCAAATAAACAGACACATACTCGCACACATGCACTCTCACTCACCCTACAACTCTCCTTCTGTTCTTTCCTCTGCTAAGCTCAGTAAGCATGAGACACCAGAGAATCTCATTCATCAGGTTTACTCGCCAGCTAAACAGATGGGGTTTGAGCAAACTCATGCGGTTTCCCCCGAGACATATTACAAACCACATCCATTCAGTGTTCATAGAGAAAGCAAGAGGCAGAGAGAGGGAGAGGGAGAGAGCTTTGAATTTGACGGAGAGAGATTGTATCTGGATTCATTTCAGCATCAAAAAGTGATTCAGGTTATTCTTTTCTTCCCTACTGGATTCCAAAACAAGCAGAAATGTGATAGCATACACGTTTGAATTCCTATACAGGTAAGGAACTTCAAAGGGAAGTGAGTCCCTAAGACTGTCAAAAGTCCTTATAGAACAACTCAAAAACCCGGGTACACCTAGACCTACAAAGACTTCCCTGGTCAAGAACCTTAGTAAAATGCTAAATGTATTTCTCAAACTTATTTCTTTAATTGTTTACACAAGACCAGGTTAGCAAGTTCTATCCTTAGCTCACAGTGCATATGCCAAAGTGTCCTTAGAGGGCCCAGAAATTGAAGCCAAAGGCATATCCATTGGTGTGTGTAAAGTAAAGAGTGTGTGATCTCGATGGGTAGGTTGGTACTTTGCATGGCAGCCTCTAATGGATGACTGTGTGTGCGAACGATGGAAAGAAAGATGGAAAGGACCTACTGTATATAAGTCTATTTTCTATTAACCTTTTTTTAATTTAAAGTGATGTAGTCAATTATTTTTTTTAAAATACCTTGTATCAATAAGTTAGTGCTGTATCTGTCGCCTCAAAACAGATTAGGAAAGTGCAACTATATCTGATAGTTTGTGATTCTTCAGCGTCAAAGCCTTGTCGAACAGGAACTCATTACATTCTAGTTCCATTATAGAAAGTTTGTGTGCACAGAATTGTGTGTTATACATTGGGGCAACCAATTACCACCAAACTGATTGACAAAGTTGTCAATGACTTTGACTTGTAAGATTTTGCAAAAAGCACCAAAAGTTTTGGTCTGCGGCTACCAGAGTCAGTTTAGGATTCAAAAGTTTGGACAAGTAGGAGTAAAGTAAAAAGAAAACAACCACAGCGACAGTGGCGTACAATGGAAAAGTGCAGTGATTGTGAAAGATTAATCAAAGAAACATGCCGTTTGCGACTTTAACTGTGCTTTCTTGAGTTTGTCCACAGTCCTCGCTGAAGCATTGGAAAGCACTGCCAAGAGAGCGACTTGTCTGACTTTGTACACAGTAATTGTTGCAAACAGTGTGGACACAGTAGAGATGGTCTGCTGTTTGGCACAGGGACCATGCAGAGCCCTTTATGCTACTTCAAATGTTACCCTGATCAAACTGAATCCAAACTCTTTTTGAGCAGACAGAGGCCCTGCCAAAAATGTCATGCTGGACTCCAAAATCTTCAAAATGAGGGATGTGCCCCTTTATTTTTCCCTTCAGAAGATAATTTCCTCTCTACTATATGAATAAAGTAGATAAACAGGCACACTGAAGACTTATCAACTGTGAGTGGTGAAAGATTGTATTTTCTGTGACAGCTTATCCGGGATAAGCAAGGCGCTTTCTTTCATTTAGAAGTGGACTAAGAATCACTTACATGCACCACCAAGTGGCGCAGAGAAGTGGAAGTCCAGCCTTTCCTGAGTTCTTTTTTTTCCTTTCTGTAGACAATACTGAAACCAAAACCCTTCTGACACCAGGAACCGTGTCGTAAGCCTACAGCTTGCTATATAAATGCTGAATCTGTATGATGTTGATAGAAATGACAGATATCCTGTTCCTCGTATTGTAACAAGGCTTATTTTCCCTGTGCAGTTTAACAAGCAAATAATACAGTGAGACTGAAACGCTATTGATCCCTGTTTGCTGTTGGTAAAGAATAAGACTCTGGAACCGCATCAAGTAATGACAGCGTGACTCCCAGATGGATTGGGCGATAGAGCATTTATACAAATAGACTCGCCTGAGAGATGCCAACGACTCTCAGTTGGCAACACAGCAGAGCAGCATGCCACTGTAACAGACACCAGGATCCATGTCAGCTTTTGCCTCTTTAGTTGGAGTATTTGGGCAGAAATGCAATTTTCTTTTTTCCCCAAGAGTGCTAGGCACAAAGGCACACAGAGGGAAACTGCCAGAATCTGTCCAAAATGATACACCTACTCTACTCTGTGCTCAGCTGGGATCTGTTTAAATCACTTTATCATCGTCCTAGCTCTGGTACAGCGCAAACATCTTACCGAGACCTCCATTTACAATGAGTAGAAGATGGGGCATGGGCCCTGATTGGCAGGGGTGTTTGTTTGACATTGCTTTTCTTGGATCATTTTTGGGTATGTGTTTATATTCTTGGGTCTTGCTCATCTAAACATTTAGAAATATTCCATATGGGGACAAAGTCCACTGTTGAAAGCAATGTGTTCTCTTGTGTAGACGACTTTTCTATTGCCAATTGCTCTCAGAACAATACCAAAAGATGCCAAATGAACTTGTTACAACACAAGTAAAACTCTGTATTTAGAGTGTCTGACCACTATTACATTGCTGCAATGGAAATAGTATTGGTTTAGCATAACAATGATAAATCCTCTGCAGGGGATGTAGCGAGTGGACTATGAGTGTTTCTCTTTCTCCAGAAGTACCCCCATGTATTTATTATGTCTTTATTGCAACATTAATCAGTCTGCATAACCTCATAGACCGAAGGGCAGATTGTGATCATGAGTGGTGTGTATCTAATGGACATGCTGTCTGGACAAGCCAAGTAAGTCATCACTTAGGCTTGACTTTGCCTTGGCATCATGTTTGTGTTGGCATCATTTCTCCAGATGTTTTCCCTCTTCCTCCAATCCAGTGAGAACCCAAAAAAACATTTGGTCTGTATCTAAGACTGCTCCCATTTGGTGCCTTAGAGACATTGTAAGAATCACAACTGTACCGTCTCCATTTAAATGAATCAAAGCAGCCGTTACACGCTCATCCAGAACATTTTTGTATCCACAGTTGACTGGGCCATTATTCTTCCAATGCACAACGCCTCGACTCGGTTTCAGGTGACTGGCTCTATGCATGTGCTGTACATGTAGCCTGAGGGCATGCTGCAGGAATCCCTATCAGCTCACAACTCAGGATGAGAAATAAAGGCAGCCTATGTAGTTCAGTAAGCAACAAAGCTCTGGCTCGGTACTAGCACGGAAAATGAGACACGGACAAAAGAAGCTAGATCTGAGACCAATTTAGTCGCCTTGGTATGGCGGTAGAATATAACACCTCCTGGTGAAACGCTCTGAGTACGGACCTCAGAAGAAAGCACTTCTAACTCCACCAAATTAGGTCCCGTCTGCTACAGGGAGGCATACAGCAGCCTGTGCTATAGAAGGGAAATAGAAGAGCTTATTTGTAACTCCTTCTGCTGCCGATGCTGTAAAGACGATAAAGAGGTAATTTTGCTCTGAATCCTGAGATATGAAATGCTGAGGGATTCCAGTCCTTTTGATTTATTGAAAAGTACATATTCAGGAGAAACAATGCAAATACATTTCTATAATATTCCATGGTCCACATTGATTGATATTTATCTTACATTGTAATGGTTGTCAGAGTATGAAAGACCATTGGATATTGAGAGTCAGATGAGAAGAAGATAAAGACCCTTTTTTCTCCTTTGGAACTAATTCAGCGCAAGTCAACTGATGGGAATCATTTCTTTACGATGTTGCAAGTGATTGAAATGAGTCTTGATTGCCTGCTGTCAACAGAAGGAAAGACCTCATGATTGCCGAGTATTGTCAGTGCCAGTAAAGAATGGAAATGTGCAATGAGTGCTTATAGATGCACATAAACCGACCAGCTGACACAAATTGGTAATTTAAGCACTCAGCAACAGCCAGAACTTTCTTAGTCAACATTCAGCTTTTTGTGCTATTAAAATCAAACAATAAAATGAAATGCATTTTGTAGACATAACTGGAGAGCTAAAAAAAAAAAAAACATGCCCTAGGGTACATTGTATTTGTCTGCAGCATCCAAAGCAAAAAGTCAGAGCAAGAAAACCCCTGTAAGGCTATCCATCTAGCTAAGCCATGGCTCTGTCTGCACTTATTGGCTCTCCCATTCTCCTCTTAAATCTCTTTTCACAGGGCAATTCAATTCACAAATAAAAACCT
This sequence comes from Labrus mixtus, assembly GCF_963584025.1. Classification (NCBI taxonomy): domain Eukaryota; kingdom Metazoa; phylum Chordata; class Actinopteri; order Labriformes; family Labridae; genus Labrus; species Labrus mixtus. The sequence goes on from NC_083624.1 coordinate 22,996,923, forward strand.
CATGTTGTTTAATTACATATTTCCCCGTATTGACTTGAATTTCAATAGTGCTGGTTCGGAGTTCATTAAAAGTCAGCAGAGTCTGAAAATAGTCAATATTATTAAACAAACGCCCTCTGGATGAAGGGGTCACTTCTTGCAATCTCAGCAACTTCTTGAACTGATGTTTTTTTTTTTTTTTTAACCCCGATGCCTTTCTGTATGCATGTAGGATGCACACAGGTTAATTTCAAGGAGCAACTCCATTACCCTGTCTCTAACCTTTTTTTACTAATATCCAGTATCAGCTCTGTGTAGAGGTATTAACAAGTTCAGAGGACATTGCAAATTGGCTGCAGAGGAGAATGGTCATCGTGTGCATGAGAAGTGTGAATTAATGAATAAATCAGGCCTCTGTGTCTTATTGGAACCTATGAGCAGGCACTGTGGCAAACTAATATGCATCTAGAGAGTCATTCCTGACACTAAACAACAACTCATAAACTATACAAAGAGTCCTTTGAAGGAGCAGCCCTGAGGGTTTGCAATTTTAAAGCACCATTTCTGTAAGGTAAAGTGCATAGCATAAAGGGTTTATAGGCAGAAACAAATAAGTTAAGTCTGCATGATAACAGACATTTTGAATTATGTAAAAATAGATTTTATTTTCTTTCTTTTGCAAACACACACACACACACACACACAGACACACTTACACTCATGCATAGACTTAATCTTAACTCTTAACCTCAGAAAAGTTTCCAATAGAATTATTATAAACCTAAATGGATACATTTTATAATCACTTTTCATCCAACAGCACAACAAAAACAACTTACAGCATTGCCTTACAATTTCAGTTGTGCTACAAGTTCTTACCGTGAATTATTAAATCCATTCATTTGTAAGTTTATTTATCTTCTCTACCTTTTATTTAGCATCACACCAAACAATGTGGAAGACAGATCTTACATAGTTTATATGACTGAATTGTCTGAAGAAGTCAACAAGGGTGGCAGCAAAGAGTGCAAAAAAGGTGTACACCACCGCTATCAACTGACAACCCATCCCATGATGGTAATCATGTACTCATACATATTCATGATCCACACAATAATTCTACTGTGTGACTGGCCGTGAGGGTGTTTAAGAAGACAACACAATTTTGTTTGATGTATACAGTACATTAAGGGATGTGCAAACACACAAAACGCACACAAATATCAACGCAATGTTCTTAATAGGCCTATTGTTCAAAATAGAAAGCCCTATTCAGACTGTGTTTCTGTAAAAGCGCATGATCTATGCTCAGCCGTCAACACGTTGTTGTACATTCATATTGATTCCACGATGGCGTAATATTGGTGTCCGTGTCCTAATCTGTGAATTCACATCGTGTTTGGGAGCTGAGGAGGCATGGCACAGCGGGATCTCCACTTATACACACAGTCAGACAGGAAAGCAGCAGCAGTTGCTATGAACTATTGCAGCAAAAAATTCAGGTGTCTGCAGGTCTGTCATTGGTCATGCTGCAATTGTACCATTATACCTGCCATACTTCTTCAAAAAATTGACAGTACCTACTAGAATTGGCAACACATGCATATCAGTCCTGGAACTTATTTTTAAAAAAGCAACCATCTAAATAGTTTCTGTCCAAAGTCCATAGCAGACTTATCACTGACTCTGAAAATAAAGTAAGCGTTTTTTTCGATTATTTTGTTTCATTAGTCTCTTTAGAATTAGCATGGAATTTTGAGACTCCCTCTCCCTCTGATATCTATGGTTTAAATCTGCATTTTTTACCAATCTCTGTTATAGGCTTTTTCTCTTTCTTCCCGGCTGGAAAACTGCTAAAATCACCCCCATTTACAAATAGGATGTTCCTACTCTAGTTTAATTTACAGGTCAAAATCCATTCTCCCAGTACTTACTTAATTATCAGAGAAAATTCTTTATAATCAGCTAAGCATACGACTTGAAAGGAATAATTTGCTTGGTGACCTCCAATATGGTTTCTGTTCAACCTGATCAACCAAGTCTGCATTATAATTATTCAATGAACACATCCGTTCCTCGCTCAATAGGTATCAAGTCACTGGAGCCATTTTAATTGATTTTAGTAAAGCCTTTGATACAGTGAATCATCAGATTCTACTGAACAAACTGAGTTAATTTCAATTATCTTCTTCTGTGGTAGGGTTGATCTCTTAATACTGTATCTATTTAAATGGTCATGTAAAATCTCCCTCTGTAACCTGTAATGTGGGGGTTCCTCAGGGTAGCATCCTGGGTCCCTTACTCATTCGTCTGTATATTAATGATCTCCTGGATTTGTATAAATACCTACATTGTTTATTTCAAGCTAATGACACTGTAATTTTTCCCGGTGGTCCAAATCCTGGTGTTATGGCACCTTTCCCCTTACACTCTACACTGCTATGCACTTTCTCACTGTAACACCATGACTTTTCAGAATTATATAAACATGTTTTACTATCAAATCCACAAGAATATCTCCTATCCAGCACTTATTGAAGATCCAACACAAGTCAGGAATGCTTGCCGAGAACACTCTTGCAAGCATTAATCCCTATGGTCAGAGATCGTTCTTCAGTTATGCATTTGCAAGCATATAAACACCAGCTGATGAATGGTAAAACTTGCAATTACTGATTTAACACACTTTTTGTTTATTTTTTTCAGTTATTTCGTCCACTCTGATTGTCTGTGTGGGAGTTAAGTCTAATGTTTTATCTCTGTTGGTTGGGTCCTTTGTCTGGTGGGATCTTTGTTTTTTTATGTGCTGCAGAACAGGAACATGTTGTAAACCTTTTTGACAGTCAGGCCTGTTTAACAGTAACTTTTGTAATGATACTTTTATTATTTTCTTGTATAATAAATGAATGAATTAAATAAAATGCATGCACACATAGCGCTGTGCTACCCTGCTGGCTCCGCTGAAACCGTCTCGCCTCTTACTACCTGCCAAGATGGTACAAAGGGGGGATCACTTGGTCGCTACATTATGCCTTTCATTGACATTAAGATTGAAGGTGAATAGGGATGTAAATATATCGCTCCTTGAAACGGCAGTCTGACTAGGGCTGAGTCCTTCCATACCACCTATGCACAATCAGAGGGGGACTTGTATTCACATGTCTAAGCCTGGCTTCCATCCAGCCAAGTGTATGAACACGGTCCTGTGGGAAAGCTGCAACCAAGAAGAAAAGAATTGCAATAGTCATCCTTTTGGCTTGTATTAGAGGCTGAGAAAATAGCCTTGTAAGGATCAAGCTTAGCATCACTCATTAAGCTTAACACAACAATTTGCACAAACAGTGTACAACATTAATGCTGATTTTTTTGAATATCAATATATCACTAGTCATCAATCATTATTGAAAAACTGTATGCAGCTTATGCAGCAAAGTTACTCTGCAAAGAACAAAGAATTGATTCACAACAACAGAACAATGGGTTCATTTTGTTATGGAAGAACAGTGTTTCACTTAATTTAGAAATAATTTGTAGAGAGGTGTTGTGCTCATATGGTCTCAGTAGGGCATTAGATAATCCTTTCACTCATATCCGTGGGACACGCACGCTAACACAAATATATGCCAGGTGACATGGCTAACAGAGCCAAAGGAGACATGACACTACATCAGATGTCATATGTTAAGCTTCCGGTGATACTGTAGAATTAGCCGATTAAAGGCAAAAACTGATTTAAATAGCACCATAGGATTCCCCCACTGCTGATACAAACGTGCTATCATTCAACACTTCAAATTGTATTATATGTTATACATTACATACATTAAACAATAATGCATATTCCTCTGTCAAATGCTACAGCAAAGTGCAACAAAATATAAAAACACTTCATACAAAGAAGCATATATGAGTGTATCTTCACCTAAGTCAACGCATCATGTTTCTTAAGTGTGTGTGTCTGTGCATATATAAATGCATGTGCTTGTGGTAGTACTTGTGGGGGAAGAGCCTCCTGAGATTATTGTAATTCTACAAGCATCATCCTCAATTCTTTAGCAGACCAAGTCCAAGACAGTCTCTACCCTTAACACACATGGATGTACACACACACACACACACACACACACACACACACACACACCGGTTACTGTGGTAACAGTGAATCTCTTCCATCGGTCTAAGTGAACCCCACACAAGAGTAAAAGCAAAGTATATCCTCACTGATCCGGCACCTTTGTAGAGGATGATGATGACACCAAAGATTAAAGGGGTTGTCTGTGTCCAACTGATTTAGCTGTTGTTGGTACCAGTTTTGCTGATACCATTTTTTTCTTTTTGTGCATTGGCGACAGAGGCATACTTCTTTTACAGATGATAGACTTGAAATAATCAAAGGATTCATTAAACTGATTTCATGCTCTGTTTGTTATTCCCCACATTTGCAGCAATAACCAATACATCAACTACATTGGTCTCCACTTGCTATTGGCTGGTTTGTCCAACATTTGGTCCTCCTTTGTTGGGTTATACTTGTCTTTACTTACATTTTAAATTATTAAAAACTTGTTTTTTAAAGCCAAAACTTGATTTCCTGTCACTTTACCATTGGTTTGATTTATTGAGGGACTTGCCTAAATTCCTTTGCTTTTGTATGGAGTCAAAAGGCACCAAAATGTATGCTGTTCAGTGTTTTTTGGTATGCACATAAACATTCTACATACATTCTTTGTAGTCAAACACGTTACTGCAGGGCATTTTGTCATGCTTAGAAGTCCAGTCTTGTCACTGTCCTGAATGACTCCTCTGTTCTTAATATGATCTGTTAAGATCTATATCCACATTTTCCCCTCCCCTTTTCCATCTTTTGCCACATTGCCCTGACGTCTATACAACCCAAGTGTACAACTGCCCTCTGTCTGACCCTCCACAGCCACTTTGTATGCCTCATAAACCTCCACGTCTCTCAAGCCTCTGCAAGTACCACCATCCACCCTTCACCGCCATTGGTACGACGCCGGCCTTAGCCACTCCAACACAACTGAGTGACCAAACTCAATTACATGTCCCATTTATCTCTGCTGGGGCCGCCTGGCCCCGTGGCTCCAGTGTAAATCTCCTGCCCCAGTCAATAATCTATTCTCAAACTCGTCCAAGGGCCCTCCATTGTCATTAGACATCCGTTTGGCAGGGGGACGATGAATGGGGGGTGGGGGTGGAAAAAATAGAATAGAAGAGGGAGAAAGTGAAGTGGTGGGAGGGGATAGGAGGCTGAGAGACCAGTGGCCATCCATCCTACCAACGACTTGTGGTCACAGTCTATTATGGCTCCTGATGCAACCCAGCTTCACACATAGTCAGTGTAAGGCCCACACAATGCCCTGGCGAGGGTCAGGTTTGGGCCCCTGCGTGGCCCCATGATAGATGTAGTGATGCAAACACCAAGAACAACTGTGATTGTGGTATAGCTACCTCTAGCTGGGATGCCTAAGTTATACTTTCTACAAAAGTTTCCTTCTGTTTTACTGAGTAGATTTCATTATTTACGCTTGATCCAAATTAGCATTTTACTAGTTAAAACTACCATTTTTGAGATTGTTTACATGTATTAGTCAGAGTCTCTCAAATTGAAAACTGCACTGAAGTCCAACATTACAAGATTTATCGATAACAATGTTTTTGACTTCTATTAAGGACCCATTTCTAGCCACTTATTTTCCTGCTTGTATAAGAGTGCAACAGGACGAGGACTAGGCCAAAATCATCTAGCATTCCTTCTACCTAACATACTTGCAAAGTAGCTGTCAGAAGGTATGAGTGTTTATACCCCAAATAGGAAGTTGATGATAACTATCAGTGGTATCAGATGTCAAACTAAAGTTGTCGTATAAGATAGATAATTACAGCTGATATAGAAGCGTGGGCTGTTGTTGTGCTCTCCCACTAACTCAAGGCAAAGCTATCTAATTAAACGATGAGAGGGCATATTCATCCTGTGTCTGAGAGTCCACTGGTGATGGATGGGATAATGAGTTTCCTGAAGAGCAGCAGACTGGGATAATGAGTTTTATCCAGGAGGGGCTCACAGGGTGCTCAGAGAGGGCCTCTGCATCCCAAGCTAGGTGACAAACAACTCAAGACACTCAGTAGAAGTGTCGCTGCAATTGACGAAATGGCATCATAACTGTTGGCCAACACAGCCTATTATTTTGTTTGGATGGCTGTTAGGAATGAATCTGCCAGACGTGTTGGCATAACAATCTGTAAAGGCGATCATTCTGCATGATGGTGTGGTTGGCCTCTGGTACCATTCGCTGACAGATTAAATGATGGTTCATTCTTTGTGTGTCCTTATGAGTCACTTTGCACAAGCCTGCTGTCCCTGTAGCGGCTCCTGCACGGAGAATGTGGATGAGCATGTTTTAGGATTTTTCCCACTGAGTTGATCCAAGATTTATATTGGGTCTCTATGTTTCTTATTTGGTAAAACTGCACTCTGCTCTAGTGCCTTACACTTTGGGTGTTATCTGTCTTTATTCTGTTGTTTTGTCTGTTGTTTTTTGAGCACTGCAGCTGGCAAAAAAAAACGGGATGCCAACTGTGTGGACTTTGTCAGTTACAGGGACAGCCAGCTAGCTCTACACTGCCTCAGGCATTTTAGAAAGATAGGATGAGGCCAAGCTGAGCATTTCTTTACAGTGGCTATAAAGGCACAATGAAGAGACTTCTTACTGCAGCTTTATGTCAGCTGGCAGCTGCTGCTGGTTACAGCAAGTGCAAGTTACGGACAGGCACAGTAAACACGGGTTGGGAGACAGGGTATGTCTTGTATATTTGTGTTTGTTTGTTCATCGGCCCATGTTTACTTGTGTTCACACATGTACTCTAAATGCTTGTATTATTTCCTACATTACACAATATGAATAGCTAAGGAAAAGCTAATTCAAGTTATCACACTCTCTGAGCAGGGTTCAGTCAAAACATTGATGGAATGAAAAGGCAGATTAAACGAAAAATGAGAGCTACACCTCCAGAATTATTTTCAGGCCTATTAATTGTAAGGTATGTCACTCAAACTTCAGAGGTAATGGCATGAATATGTTTCCAAATTAATACATTAGTTAAACATTTTATCAGCTGAGGTTAGGTACTCTGACTAGCTGCTTTCTGCACAAGTCAACGATGAGGAAAATCTTTTTTCTTTTTTTTTTTTTGCATTGCATTTATTCTGTTCATGTTCTGCTGCTTGCAGGTAATGAGGTGGATTCCAATTCTCAGTGGTGCAGGTGGCTTGATCCTATGCTAATGCAGCAACACACTGGGATATTTTTTGCAGCCCACTTGACAAATCCAAAAATGCACACAATTTAAAACTCATTTGTCTCCATTGTGTGTTTCCATAAGCCCTGTACTCAAATGAAGCCGCAAAACCAGGCTGTATTTGCCATTTGTCTTGATAGATCTCATATGGTGACAGATGCAGCAAAATTGTATCGCTTATAGTTGCAATTTGAAACTCTCATGGAGATTATGCTTCTGTGGGCCAAAAATAGAGCAGCAATGTCAAGTTTTGCAACAGTCACAGAAACATCACTGTTTTTTTTTCCTTTTTTTACCTACAGACACAGAGTTACCAACTTTCCTCCAGCCATTTTTTGAGACCTGTCTGGTGCATCTATTGAATGTGGCACTCAGTGTCTGAAATAAACACCAAGGCAGACACAGACACACATTGGTGTTTACAAAACCCTGACCTGCCTGGTGAAAGAGATAGATATAGAACAGACAAGTAGAAAGCAGTAAGAAGCAAGAGGTAGCTGAAAAATCAATAACTTATACCATGTTAGTCTTGCCGTGCAAAAAAAAAGGAAATTGAAAGCAGAAGTCATTAACAAAGAACAGGAAAGACGCAGGAAACAATACATCAATTACTCATGTGTTGTAACCAACCACCAAGCTCCACATTATCTGTCAGTTTTTGGAGCATCAAGTGTCAGGAACATTTACGTTGAACTTGCCGATCTGAGATCCCAGGTGTGCTTCTGAGAAGTCTGACCTCATTTCTGTAGCACTAGGCCGTCCTCAAAGCATCCAGCATCACAGGAAACCGCTCCAAGTTTACTCACAGCTTGAAATTCTCCCTCTGAAATAATGTCTGTACAGCTCAGCGGGCATTACCAGCATGCTGTGACCATGCACCTCTTTAAAAGGCACCGTGGATCAGGAACATCGATCATTTCACTAACATTCCAGTTGGCTTATATCGATCCCGTACTTTAACCGCATTTTATGTCCCTTCAGGGGATTATTAAATTCATAATGTATAATATGAGACTCTATTGTATTACTCTTCTTATCACATCCTGTAGGCAAAGTGGCTTTAATTACTCTGAATGAATCATCAACATTTGAACACTTGCTAAATTGTTTTCCTTAAACACTATTATTCTACTAAATGATTATTATGGACAGACTGTTTTGTACTTTCCAATCTTCTCTTTTTAAAGCTGACAGCTGGAGGAACATTAGACATTAGACCATCCTATAGCTTATTAATTTGATATGAAAATGAAGGTGGCTTAGCATAAAGAGCCTCACAGCCTGATTGCGGGGCTAAAAGGTGGGACAGAATGTGCGACGATATTCTGTCGTCACTGCGCTTTTAAACAATGCATCTTCAACGGCATAATATTTGGTGATCCATTGTATGATTTTACATGTCAATGCTAAAGCATGAGAGAGGCAAAATGTTTAAACAAACAGTGGGAGCTTCACATACACACGCTTATACATACACACACACACAAACAAGTATTTTCCACCCTGCCGGCTCCAATGATACAATTCACATTGCCACCATCTCGCCTGTTACACCTCTGTTACTACCTCAGATGGCAGATCAGCAGCCAAACAACTTCAACCCACCATTCCTCCCTCCTTGGTGCATTAAGCATAACAGACGAGGCGAAACAGTGGTGTGAATACTTTGCCTTGAAGTGGCCTTGATGTGTAAAGAGCCAAGTTTCTTAAAGTTGCTAATGTGAATGCCTTTTCCTTCAGGTTTTTAATGTATTTGCTCTGCTCTTGACTAACTAGCCCCCAAGAATAACCTTAAAATGTTAGACTTTAAAGCCTAATGCCACAATATTCGACATATTTGGAAATACATTTGGATGAGATTGCACAGCAATTAAGTAATCGATTATGCTCTTAAAACTCTGGCACACTTTAACCTAACCACTGTATACAAAGAAGAGTTTTCTTTCCTGGCAACACAACATATCTCAGAGAGGGATACACCAAAGCTGCACCTGGGAGACATACCTAAAGGGTGAACAGAAATTGTGATAGCATGTCCGTGTGGATGAACACACAGATGGATGCTGCAGGTTGAAAGTCAGATTTTCTTCAGTGCAAGATAAATATGTCAAGTTCTCCTTCTGTGCCTCCTCATGAAGCTTCAAAAAGGTCTGAGTGCTTTAGTCTCTCGATTAAAATCACTTTTTTTTTGGTGCAGTCATGACCTTAAGCTTCCGGAACATTCACACTACAAGCTCTCCAACCTATCATGCTATTCTCTGCAACCTGTTTCCAATCTGCTCTGAAAAAACTTGCACAAGCATCCTCCACTGCACTCTGACTTCACAAGGCCATGTTCACAGTCTCACAGCACAGCACAAAGGTCAAACTCCTTTTTACTTTAACAGACTTCAAGTAAAAAGAGTACAAGGGCTTTGAGCTGTCTTCATCCAGAACAAAAAAAAAAAAAAGAGAGAGAGTAGAAAATCAATCTATCAGCCTCGTCATCTCACCTCAAACAATGTAGAACCTGCTGTTGAGCTTAGCATTCACAAGACATGAAAAAGACAAAACGCTGGAGTGGCGTATATCTGACAGACTGCCCCCGGGCCTCTGTGGTGACTGAAAGCGCAGAGAGAGGGAGATATAGAGGAGAAAGGATAGAGACGCTCTGTAGCTGAAAAAGTCAAGTCGCTTAGAAAAGACAGTGCAGTGGCATAAAACAAAATCAGTTGCCCTTTAAAGAAAGATGTACAAGAAGAGGACAGTGATCGTGACAGTGCTGGTGGATAACCGTTTAAACAGTGTGTGTGTGTTGTTTATAGTACTGCAAAGTTTAGGGCCAATTCAGGGGCCTACAGCAGGCACTTGCTTTACTGTCTCATTTAATACATGAATATAAGATAAAAAAATGTTTCTCTGTTCAGAGGCTAAATGTTGTATTATTGTCTTCCACAGCCAGTAAGCAGAGCATGTTGTGTAGATTATGGTTTTAAAAAGGGGGTCTACTGCAGTTTGTTCATCCCTCTATTGGTTCATCAAATGTAGCTCTTTTTAATTACAAAAGTCAAAACTATGCATTACATTAACACTGGGCCATTTTCCTCTGGCATCAGACTTCAAGGCTAAGTTGAGGTTTTAGTGTTTTTTCTGCTGCACCAAAAGTCGTATGTTATATAAAATAAGGGACACTAACAAAATTGTTCTCATTTTAAAGCTTCAACAATACACAGTAAATGGAAATGTTATGGAAAGTAAAATTCCTGAGGGCATTTGGCAATATTTTTGTCAAAACAAAATATTTGATTACTCACTAGCTACCATCATATAACAGGTAACTTTAGCAATCAGAGGTGTGTCCTAGATTTTATAACTAGGGTTGCCCGAGTAGGACACTGACTCCCCAGAGACAGCTTGGTTTGAATTCCACCACTTTGTTGCTAAAGCATTTCCGTTAGCTATCAATGCACACCTTTTCATATCCTTTGATAAAACACTTTCACATATTTGATTTAGCATTCAGTCACTTTCTAATTCATGCTAAAAAAGAAGAACAAGGGGTTGATTTCTTAAAATATGGCCTAAGGTCACTCGGACATTTCAAAATCAATCGTCATTTGTTTTGCAGATGAATCTCTGAAGCGTTGAAATCATTAAAATATGTGAGATTTCCTTATTTCATAGCACTTACAACCTGGAACACAGTAGTGATATATAACCACATGATTTAAGGCTACTACCCTGTGCAAGACAAAAGAGAAAGATGGCCGCCTTGTGTCAATTACTGCTTTAAAGAAGCGAGTTAATAACAGCTTTTATACATAAATGTAGATATTTCTGGCACCGGCTATAACCCTTCTTGGTTTGATTTTCTAACCTCCTGATGCTGATCCCTGGAGAGGTGAACACACAGGACTGCAGAGCTGACAACAATAGGGAATTAAAAAACTGAAACCCAGAAACAGATTACTGCCCGGTGTCATGGTGTCCCACAGGTACAGAGGGTTTTTCATATCCCACCAGACGTACAGTATGTGTGTCTCACTGGAGGAAAGAAAATATCCTGCAGCCCTTCCAATAACTGTGGGGATTTGTAACTTTAAGTGTTACCATGCATCAGTGAAGGGTTACCAGGGCGACACAGATGGACCAGATTTATTGCAGCAAATAGAGAGGATGAGGAACCTGCAGTACACAGCTGACTTTTAATAGTACACAGTCTCTCTCTCCCTCTCTCTCTCTTTTCTTATAACTGGTGAGGTCATGGATTTAATTGTCATGGGAGACAGACACAATGAGCAAACATACTGGCAGTAAGACAAACCAGTTACTATGATGCATGTGGTGACATGCTGAGAGATTGAAGTAGAGGTTAGATCTGCTTCATAAGGCTATTGTTATAGGCAGGGCTGAGTTGTGAGCGTGCGTGTGTGTGCTTGTGTTGTTTATGCATTTACATGGGGAAAAAATAATGTGTGTGTGTGTGCCTTTTGTGAGACAGTAGAGCTTAGTCTGTGTAGTAAAGAATAAACAATGTGGGGGATAAAATGAACGAAAAGACGCATTCAATCTAGGAATCTAGGACGCAATAATAATTCAACAATTGTTCACCTTTCATTATTTCTCACCACCATCTGTATTGAACAATGTGGTCACGGGTCACCTCCCTGTTACTCCAGCAGCACCAGAAGAAACTCAACAGGGAAACTGGTTGAGTGGGTCAGTGAATATCACCTCCATAGTCTCCCATTTTTCTTTGTATTTAGCTAGCAGGCTTGAGTGTGTTTCAAGCCACTTAAGTGAGTAGCACAGACAGGCGCCAAAACCACTAAGGTTTGGCATATGTTTTTGTTTGGGAATTTTGAGACTTTTTGGACTAGGGTTAACAAGGGATCTCCTGCATTGATTTCCTTGATCCAGTTTAGATAACTACCCCATAGAGGCCCACCAAACCCATGCCCTTAGGAAAGCACTGGTCAGCAAAAAATGAATGGAAACTTAAGTAGACAATGAAAACTAGGCCTGTGTCTGAAATAGTCGTTCCTAACCAGTCAGGTCGTCACTACCAACTGAGTGTTAACTGAGAATGGCTGTACTCTCTAGCCTCCTATAATGCATGATGAACAGTTAGGTCCAATCAATTGTCTATTACCTAACACTTTATAAGAACATGAATGTAAATGGTCCACATGTTGATAGAGGACTTTTTTTTTTTGGAGGGGGGGAGGGTTCTTAAGATAAATGTATTCCTTACTGGAGATGAATTAAGGTTTAAGTGATGGCTTGCTATATTCAATGGAGATAACAAATAGAGGGAGAGTGGACACCTTGGTTCCCCATCAGGATTGTAACTATGTGAGGTAATGAAAAACAGCAGTGTGGCACTTATAAATGAGCCAACCCATTTATAATAAAACTGTATGGTTCATTGCTTTACACAATATTCTGCAGTAACAGCTTCCTCAGCAGTCTCATTATTAGATATCTGGTTATAACACTTAATGTATGGTAGTTTTTAACACAGTCTGTTCTCTTGGCTTAGTGTATAAAATAAGTGTAATTAACTCAAAAATATTTTCCCATAATGAGGGCCAAAGAGTTTTGTTTTTTTCTTAAATTCTCATTCCATTAAGTTTTAATTAACTCGACCAGGATTCAGTGTCCTTTAATGACACCGCTTGGAGGAGACATTCATACTCATTAACGATCAATAACTCTGCGACAAAATGAAGTGTGAGCGGAACGGTCCGCAGCATTCACACGGGCATATAGATACAAAGTGTGTATGAATGTTATTCATCCCATAATTGTCTTTTTAAAGTATAAAAGACAAGGTCAAAAAAGAGCACGGGACAGAAGTAGTTTGAGATCATTTTGAAACATCTGGAGGTTCTAAATTACCAATTTTAACATTCATATTTTGTCAAAGTGAAAGGACCACATGACAAGATATCGAAGAACTATCCACAGAGGTTTACCATTAAATAAAGGTGTCACTTTCACTGCTCCGGAATAGCATCTTAATGAGTGACTTTGCCACTTCTCACACCTGAAGTCACAAACACCACCTTTCAAGAGTGATGTAACCCATGGCACACAAATGGGTTTGCTAACTGACATGCCATTAGCATTTTCTCGTAAAAATGATTGACAGTCCAATTGAAAGCACTGCACCTGACTCTACTTTATGGCTGTGATGGCTTGTATTATATAAATGTTGTGATATTAGCGCAGTAAAAGTCACTCCTTCCTTTTTTCCTCTCCCAACAAGCACCCAGCTGTTTCGAAACTCTGACACACTTATATGTCTGTGTGCTAAGCGAAATAACAGCCAGTATACTTTCACAAAAAATGGATTCTTCATCTGCCACTAAATCAAATTGTTACACAACGGAAAGGTTTAAGCTGATTCACACATTGATTGAAGTCCTTATGCATCCGAATGATGGTTTGGGATCCATTTCAAGAATTAAATGTGCTTCGTTTGCAACAAGCATAGCACATTTAGGCTGAGAAGCCACTGGTAAGCACATAATTACTTTCAAAAACATAAAAAGTAAGTGAAAAATAGGAAAGGAAACCAAATTACATGCTGATTATGCACCGCAAGTTCAAATGGGTAAGTAAATAAGAGAAATGCTTGGAGCGCAGCACAGTGGATTTGCAAATGATATTTGTTAAAGTCGGATTTCCCTCTGGATTTTTAATGTGATTTCCACCATGTGTATATTAAACTTAAACAACTCCAACATACATACACTCTACACCTGTATTCTTTTATTCACCTTTCTAAACCGTTCCATCTATCATAGTGTCCTTTTCTGTCCTTCAACAGGCTGGCCTGAATTTATGTCCTGCTGCAGTGCTGTAGCAGAAGTATCATTGTAAGAAACATAAGTATCTGAAAGTTCCTGACGGTGTAAAGTCTGGATTTTAAGCCAGTATAAGGGCTAACAGTGACAATCACGGGGCCTTGTATTCTTATAGCTGTCCTTGTGCTGACAGAATTAGGCTGCCCATTCTGCTCCACACAGTTTGAAATCTTGATCCTGAGAAGCATTTTAAAATACACAAGGCAGGCAGAACTGGTGCAATCACTTTTGCCATTCATACGTCCATTTATTGGATGTTTATTTGGGGGAAATGTGTGCCTTTATTTCAAGATAGGCTAGTCAGAAACTGGAGAGTGAGAGAGAGAGAGGGAGAGTGGAAATTGACAGGCAAGAACGAAGCCATCGGTTGGATTTCATACGTGAGGTACAAGAGCTGACCTGCACCCCTTCATTCGTACATTTTTAGTGCAATTTTTTGCAAATATTGAGATGGATAAAGATGATCAGCATCTGTGTGTATACAGTGCTTTGACAAAAAAAAGTATTCTCAGTTTAGGAACCACACAAAAAGGTATGACATGGCAAGACAAAGTCAGAGTTGTAGAATCAATTGTGGGCAAAAAGTCATAACACGAATACCTTTAAAGCTCCTATGAAGAACTTTTGAGTTCTGGCGCCCCCTGTGGACAAAGTGGGAGGATTTATCTTTTTGCTAATCTTGATCTGCAATTATGTAAGTAACATGACTGTAACGGTTCACAGAGGTCATAGCATAGTTCATATACTTCGTTTTTTGGTCGCAGTTCGGTACAAGTTCTGTTCAAAAGGATAAAAGCAACGAAAAGTCCCAGATTCATTATTCTATGTTTCTCTTATTTAGTTTGAAGTGACAGAATTGAAAGTTACAGTTTGTTCCATCAAGTGGGGTTTAGAAATAACCTACAAAACTTTTGGATACCTGGGATTTTTAATCACTGTAATCATACTGGGTGTATTTTATCAGCACCCACATGTCATCATCAGCCTCATGAGCATAACCATTAACTTCTTGATTTTCAAGTTTCAGTGATGTTTAAAACACATTTCACAAAGATCCGGATGTTCCTCAGAGTAGACAGGGATTAGAATTTTCATTGAAGCTGTTTTTGAAGCAGCCAGGCATTTTAAATGTGATGAGCAGGCAGACGTAACAGCTATTTTCAATGCTTAGCCCTGTCCTATTTAAAACGAATCACTACAGCATGCAAAATACTGTTTACATTCCTTATTTTCTCTTCTGTTCAACACATGACGTTTCATCAGCAATGATTTTAAATTGGTCTGCAAAGCTTAGATCTCCTATTAAATATGCTCAAGAAGTTCTCATGATCTGAAAAACAAAGTGTTGTTAAGAGTCCAGGGCACAAGCAAGTATAGTTGCCCTACCCAGAATTCCAAGAAGAGTTCAGTTGAGGCTCTTTTTCGTCATCAGTAAACCGCCCGGGCCTCCCTCTGATATGGTTGTGCAGAACGCTACGTATGAGGATCTGAATAAATTTTCCGTCTTCCTTGACTGTAAGCCTGTCCATCTGTCTATGTGTTGCCCTCCTTCTCTCTCAGGAGATGGTAATGGGATCTTAGCAGAAGTCTGATTAAAAGGACACTTCCTCCTTGGAGACCACCCGACAGTTTCCCTTTTTTTCTTCCCTTCTCTTCCTCAGAGCGTCAGAAACCTTGGGTACGGGGAACAGAAGGGCCTGATAGCAGGCTCACGCGGTGCAAGCTAATTAAATTAAGCCTCCTTTAATAAAAGAGGAAGTGAACTTAACGCTTTTATCCCAACTCCGCCATCAAAGGAAGAGGGAAAATAAGGCGGCAGAGAGAGGGGGAAAACACACAACCTGAAGATATGAATTTCTTCCTGTTACGTTACATTCGCACTACCCCTGAGCCACATTCAACCTCGCACGGTGGAGGGGGAAAAAAAAAACATGAAGAAGAAGTAAATTGTTTTTTAAGAGTGAGGGAGTTCAGAAAGACCAAAACTCTTTAGAAACCATGACAAACTTTTGCTCATCTTGCAGCTTGGGGATGTCTTTGTAGTTCTAATGTATTTTTTTTTTTTGCATCTGGTTGAAACTCATCACAAACCCCTGCTTTAACTTTGTGGATGTGCGTATTTGCCTTGGAATGACATGTATCGAGAATGAGTATGTTGGAAAAAAATGGGTCCACCCTTGTGTAATCGGTTGTGTATATTTCTTTCAAATTTTTTTTCTGCACATTCTGTTCTGGGGAGGAAAACATGTTTTAAGGTTGATGAGTCGGAATTTTTAGCACTTCATAAGAAGAAATCTCACACTAAATATGTAATGAAGTCAGAGACCTAGCAAAAAAAATCCTTTAATCTTAATAGCTAAGCAGAAAATACAATTTGGGGCAGAGGCAGCTTGAAGGGTAGATAAAAGAATTTGTGCTTAAAAGAATTCATAGGTATTCAGAGTATATTAGTCGGAATGCCCCTTTAACCTGTAGCTGTGGAGAGCTAGAAGTTTGCCCTTCAACGCTTGGCAGTTTTCTTTCATATTCAGAATCTTTTCTGTATAGCAAAAAGAAAGGAAAAAAAAAAAGTCTTCTGGACTTAAGTCCGAGTCCATCACTTTCCATATCTGGGAAGGGGGGGGGATGGAAGGTATCGCAGTGGGGCAAAGGCCAGATAGGAGAGAGTCAAAGGGATTATCATAAATTTACATGATCAAACTCAGGGCTTCTTATGCAAAGTTTAGGAAATCTAGGAAAAGTAGAAAACAAGTCAAACACATGGGGGGGGGGGGGGTGTAATAAATGTGGCAAAGAGCCAGAGCGTAGGTGTCCATTTCACAAATATTTCCATTGAATACATGCACTGGTATACAGTAACAGGTCAGTGGAAGCTGTTATTGGTCATATATGGAAGAGAAAGAAGTGCTATCATGCTTTGGTTCAACAGGCCAAAGTCAGAAAAGGAATGAGAAAAAGAGAGGCAGAGAGAAAGAGGAGAAAAAGAGCTTCTCCTCTCATCCTCATTATGTAAACGAGGTGCATGACTGTTCAGTGGGTCCCTCGAGAGTTAATTACCAGTGGCTTCTCAGCCTAATTGGCTGAAACTAAAGAATTTGCCATTTCTTATTCCCATGCTCACTCTCCCCTACCCCTCTCTCTCTCTCTCTTTCTGTCTTTGTTTCTCTCCTTCTCTCAACAGCACATTTTCCATCTCCACTTTTTCAACCTGTTTACTAGTTTTTCTTCTTTTTCTCTCTCTCTCTCTCTCTCTCTCTCTCTCTCCCCTCCTTAGTGCCGGCCTTCCAGCCTAGCTCAACGCCAGTCGGAGAAAAAAAAAAAAAAAAGAAGCTGGCACTGATGCTTAATTTGAGCATCTGCTCCAGCTGGCAGTGGATAAGCAGATTTTTACATTGCTAATTCCAGCTATTTGGCTAGACTAATCACCACTGGATAAAGAAGAGAAACGCAGTGCTGAGAGTTGCCCATCACTTAGAGACAAAAAAAAAAGAGGTAGTGAGAGCTGGTGTCTCATCTATTTCTAAATGGATGCAAATGGAATTCAAAAAGACAGGGATAACAAGTTTGAAGTATATGAAAGTAGGCATTACTGTGAGGAAATATTAATAAAACAGGGCAGGCAAGAAGTTGGAACCGAGGGATCCAGCATGTTTTGATTTTCATACGACAGTGCAAATGATCTGAAAGCTATTTTGGACATGTGCACAAATAAATACGCAGTGTTTTTTCTCCTCTCTCTCTCTCTCTCTCTCTCTCATTCTCGACTGCAAATTCATTTGACACATCACTGCAAGGCATCAACGTTAATATACCCATCCTGATTTTCCAGGCAGACAGGCCTGGTGGCTGACTGATGTGACAGTCAGGCACAGGCTGGTCTCCTGAAGTGAAGTCTACAGCATCGGCCTGAAGTCAACGGCTTGATTTTAATGAGTGCTTTTACCATGTTGAAGAAACAGTTTGACAAACAGAAGGAATAAAAAGTGAACATTACAACCACTCGACTTGCTATTTGCATGGTCAAAATAAAAGCAGCAGAGGTCAAGATATCAAGAAACCGCAAAGTTCAGTAAAGTATTCACTTTAGCTTCATTGTTGCTTGTTGCGCTGCTGCAGAATTTAACACATTTAGAAACTCTGGACTGAACTGCCTGGAGGGAAAATCAATCAAAGATTTTTAAACAAGAGTCTCTTGGAATTATCTGCTATTCTATTGCAAATTGTGATGGAGACTTATTCAAAAAATAAAATAAATACTAAAGTTTTTCTTTGCTAATGGAGAACCAAGCAAATAAAGTTTCAGAAGGCACATTTTCAAGAGTTTTACTTTGTTTTGAAATTGTATAGTACTTCATCTATTATATGAGAGGCAATTAAGGAACACTGCTGACTAAAAAAGGTTTAAACTCGTAGTCCTGTTGCATGTCATGTGGGCCACAAGTTCTGCCATCATGTTAAAGTTGAGTTACAAGGTGCGCCGATGGCTTAGCGGTTCTGCTGAGTTCCCCATGTACAGAGGCTATATTGCTCATCGCGGCAAAGAGATGAGGTCATTTCCCACTATCTCCTTCCAACATTTCCTGCGTCTCTTCAGCTGTCCTGTCTAACAATGGCTAAAAAAAAGGCCCCCAAAATAACTCTGTTACAAGGTTCAACAACAAAGTTAATAACCAATCACATTTCGGCATATTGATATATTTTGTTGTGTTAAATTTTCCTTCTTTTTTTAAATTTTTATTACTTTCAAAAATTATTCAGCATTGTCCTCTCTATGAGATTATAGCTTTTTTAGTGACAATGACATATCTCCATGCTCATGTGGAAAGTTCAAATAAACGTATTGCCGTAACAGGTTATGTTTGCATTAGTTAGCGCAGGTATGTGAGCTGAAACATGTATCAAGGGCAAACAACAAAAATCCAAACAAAAGGGAATCTTCTGTGAGTGAAAGTAAATCAGAGGAAGCCTTCTGAGTTTGAAGTCAAACTTTGAATTCATTTGCATGTCAGTTTTATTGGCAGTCCCTCCATGTGCCGGAGGAAAAAAAAAAAAACAGAGACATCCAGACAGTCAGGGAAACACTGAGGGACTTAACAGCACTTTTGTATTGTATAAACAGTGATCAGGCCCTGGCAGTGGTGTGGACCAAATATGATTAGCTGTGCTTGTAGTTCAAAGGCCCAGCACAAATTGTAGTCCCCCTATGCAGGCATATCTGTACCTCCACAGCTGTGTGTTTAAAGATAACTGCCACATTCAATGTGGGCCGCACACAAATACTATTTATTCAGTGTAATGAGCAGATATTAAAGAGAAAATGAGAAACAGGGAAAACAGAGGGGCAGGGATGAAAAGAATGACAGAAAAATAATAATGATAAAGGTAGAATAAAGAGAAAATAAAGACATTAAGCCCATGAAAGGTTTTGGAAAAAAAAGAAAGAAATGTCATTAACAACTTTCTTTCTGTCTTGAATGCGTCAGACTCTCATCACACTGTGCAGTGACTAAACTATGGAATAATCCTATTCACTCGAAATAACAGTCTTAAGCAGGCTGACAATAATTCACTCTGCTCCTCGACGCAGCCACAGATCCTTCAATTTAACTTTGTGTATCAAGCAAGAGGGCCTGAGGATTTGAAGGAGATTCAGTCCAAAGAAAGAAAATGGCAAACATTTAAGGAATGTTTACTCATTGTATGTGGCTCAGTTGGTAGAGTCGGTCGTCTCTCTTCCAGAAGGTTGCGGGTTCGATCTCCAGCTCCTGCAGCTACGTTACAGAGACACTTAACCCCAAGTTGCTTCGGCTGCTTTGTAGGCGGCATATGAACCTGTATGAAGGGGATTAGTTACTTCTGATGGCCACTTTACATAGCAGCCTCTGCCATCAGTGTGTGAATGGATATGTGACCTGCTATGTGTGTAAAAAGTGCTTTGAGTAATCAGAAGACTAGAAAAGTGCTACATAAGCCCAAGTCCATTTACCATATACAATAGTTGCAGAAAATGTTAAATATTTACTCTATTTCATTCAAGTAAACCCAGATTGTGCATGCTGTGAGTTAAAGCTTGGTTTCAGAAATGTCGGATAAACCAGTAACAGTACGACTTTGACAGATCCAACCATCAAAATGATAAAGGCACTGCCGCACATCATTGTAATTTCATACAGTGGCCAAACTCCTTTTTCCCCATCCTTATTCAGCTGTCGGTGCTTGTTTTAGCTTTTAAAAAACTGTCAAGTCGGGAGTCACACAGGATGACAGGCACAAGTTCCAACTTACGCCGTTTAATCAAAGCCAGTTAAAGCTACAGAGTCTCCAATTTTTTTTTCATTGATTGCTGAAGGGTTGTCAGGAATTTGTTAAAAAGTCAAATAATACAAGTCTAATAAATTCCCTGCCTCAGTTTTGACAATTTTAATCATTGATAAAAATCTGCATACACTGAAATAAAGATCAAATATTTCTCAGTTACTAAAAAGGATGCCAAGATATTTTTTTTGTCCAATATTCTTTTTAGTTTTTAGTTTCTTAGTTCATAGGAACAGTCCACTGAATTCAGGCTCTGTTCTCATTTGCAAAGATACATCACAAAAGGAATCATGATTCATTAGTGTTGTAACATTTAAATACGCAGATCTGAATGGTATTTGTGTTGCACAAGATCACACAAATATATCTTTTAAAGAGGTCATATTCTGCCCTTTTTGGGGTTCGTATATTTAATCTATGTATCTACTTTTGTACGTTCACAATAGCTAAAGTCCGAAAAAAGTGTCTGTTTTCATGTACTGCTCCTCCTTGCTCCCTCTACGCTCTGAGTCTGTCAGCTACACTCTGCTGAGCCCACACTGTTAGACCCCACGTGGGCCAAGTCTGCTCTGATTGGTCTGCCGATCCACTCTGTCGTTATTGGTCAGTTGCTCAGCACGCGTCTCGGAAATTTCAACATGAGCTGCTGGGCTTGCCACAACGAGCCAATGATAGATCAGTGATCTCACACTGACAATGATGTCGGACTGACAAATTTTTATCGAGGGGGGCTAGAACAGAGCGTTACATGCGGCTAATGCTACAGCTAACAGGAGGAGGTAGGCACATAGATGTGCTTAAACATGCACAGGACACTTGGAAAACACACTAAAGAGCATATAAAACCAGAAAAAGCATAATATGGGACCTTTAACATAAGAGCAATAATTCCATCAGGTCAGGACCAAACTCAAGCTCCTTCACAAGCAAAAAAAAAAATCAACTTCAGGATTGGTGTCTGCTGCTTTGACTGTTGGCTATATTAATAAATGAAATAATCTAAAACATAAGAATGACTCTCCTAACTTTGTCACTGGACTGGAGTTAACTTGTGGCCGTTCAGAGCAGATATTTAACAGTCACACTGAAGAAGATGAATGAGGTTTGATTTCTCGGGCTGCATGTTTTGCCAGCCCTCACTGAGCTTCCCTCCATGCGATCCTTCCTTCAAACCGCTCCACTTCCTCTTGGTTTTTCCCTCCCTCCGTCCTTCCTGTCCCTCGATCTCCACTGAACACATCACCTGAGTTGAAGCTGGCATTTAGGAAACAGCTGCTTACCACCCACTTTCCTCACCCTGCACCCATTACAGTGATTATCAGTACTGTCAGTCAGAGCACAGCTCACCCCCCCCCCCCCCCCTCCCCCCACCACCCCCACCTCGCACCCCTCGATCCTGCTGTCCCACCCTCCTGTGGCCCGGAGTGCTGCGCTGATAGACAGATCGGCAATCCCCTGAGATGGAACGGAAATGCAGGGAGGCTGTGACAGGAGGAAGAGGAAGCTTTTCAGCATCGCAACAGGCAAGAAAAGCAAAGGAAGCAAGGGAAGGAGGAGAGCGGCAACATAACTGCCTACTGCCTGCTGGTGAATACAAACACTATGCACGAGGGCCACAGAGCTCTAAGAAAAAGACGGTGTCCCATGTAGTCAGGGACAGTTGGTTGTGCTGCTTGTTATACTTCTTTTTTAACACATAGTCCATCATGTTGCTAGTCTTAGATGTTCCAGGATCCTTTTCCCCTTCACATTTTTTAAAAGCAAACCACTTCTTCTGAATCTTTGCACACGTGCAGCCTTGTATCGTTGCGGTTTTAACCACACTACTGTACACCATACGTTTTCTTGCAACAGTGAAAGAGAACAGGAACATCGAAAAGTTATGCACAAGGCTCATAAAAGTGCAAATGGCTAATGAAAAAGAAGGCGGTGATTACTCAAATGTCTTTCATTGCAAGTAGAGCAACCAACTTTACCCTTCCTGTTTTTCAAAATATAATGCTGATCTCAGAGTGATAGTGAGGAGCGTTCTCATTGTGTTAACTGTCTTGGACCCGTAGAGACAAAACTGGTTGTCTTATCTCTTCGCTCACCCGGTGCTGTACATAAATGAGTAGCACTCTTGCGTTAAAACTGGATTGCCTTCCAGTAATCACCCATTGTTTCCTCTTTACAAATATCTTTTAGGACGCACTCAAACTATAGGCAATCCTAAGACATAAGCACGCTTCACCCCTAAAGTTTTGTTGATTTCACCGGTGTGAGTGCTCTGATGGTACACTTCCTTGGCCCTGGCACGCTGGGAAGAGGTGTGCTTCGGCATTGAGAACAGTACATGCATGAGCACAAGCACGAGTACTCAACGTGGAGAGCTTTTATTATCGAGTAATCCCCAAGTATTATGTCTGACTAAAAATGACTCAAAATAAGCCACAAAGTCAGTAAAGTAGCTGTCGTGTTCTCTGTGTTATTCTCCGAGGTGCAGATGCGGACTAGACAGTGAGTCTCTTATTTATTTTACGTTTTTATTTTGGAGTCCGCCTGTCTTGTAAACTAAGCAGGCTTCATGATCGCGTAAAGCCATGCATGCATTACGACATTATGTACACAAGGTAACCGTGCTGAGCAGTGGCGGCCCTAGACCACTTTTACTGAGGGGGCTTGAGCTTGAGCACGGTATGGGACAACTGTGCTAGTGTGAGTGCCCCCTAAGAGGCCTACACGGAGACCATTCACTTGTTTTAGCATATAATGACGTTTATTTTTACAGTATGTGAAACCGTCTCAATATAACACTGATGTCTCTGTATGTTCCACAAATGCAAACTAAACTATCAGTTAAAAGATGAATCACATTTGTATAATATATAGTAATACATATTTTGATAACACTGTCATTGATTCTACTCACTCTTATTTGATGCAGCTTAAAGGTTGCAGACCAAAAAGCTTTTGTTTTTCTACAGCAAAGTGTCACTCTATGTTGTAGGTTAGACATTCAAAAAGGAAGGAAGTAATAGCAAACACTTCTATGCATATATAAACACAATATTTTAGAAAGTGTTTTCTTTTGTTTGATGACTTTGTTTTCCAAAAAGCTAAAGGCTTCTGATACATATAATGAGGCCTAATTGTGATACGCGCAGAACAAATTTTTGCTTCCTGGACCCAACTTTTAGGTTGAAAACATATTCAAACCTCATTAAGAGAAGAAAACATTCAACGCTGGACTCTTCCAAATCATATGCATCAGGACATCATTAACCCATGTCCCTGATTCAAAGACCAGGCACCAGTGCACTGGACGGGCTAAAATAAAGGCCATTCCTGAAAACCTTTGATCTTTTGTTCTGCTTATGCCATTAGTGTGGAGAGCCACACGCAGCGGCCCGCTGCCAGGACTCTGTTAGATCCGGCTAACGAGGAAGGCTCAGGTAGTCCTAATAGAATCTTTCCTGCTCTTATCTGTATTGACTTCAAACAGGGTGGAATGAATAGAAAAACAATCTGGGGCTGACTTTGAGGGTGAGGTTGAAGAATACTTATGGGTTGGGGCTTTTCTACAGGCTGGGCTTTCCGAGCTCCTTCTACATTGCGGCAGATCAAAGTTAATTCCCCTCTTAATTAAGCAGAAATTGGATGAGAGCGGGCAGGGACTAGCTTTTGTTTTCCTTTGTGCCGGCAAACATTACGAGCTGTATATTTGAATGTGTGTGTTTGTGTGTGTGCTTGAGGGAATGATTTCTTCAATCTGTAACCATAGGTGTTAGAGCAATCGTGCCTGCTTTTGTGTGTGTGTGTGTGTGTGTGTGTGTGTGTGTGTGTGTGTGTGTGTGTGTGTGTGTGTGTGTGTGTGTGTGTTGGAGCTGGTTGTTCCTCTTTTCTCCTGACAGCCAATCTGCCTGCATGTGGCCCGGCGTAAGCACAGCGGTGCTCCGTAATGAGACTCCTTCTGCTGCTCTCTTTTTCATGGCCATGTCCGTGTGTTGTGATGCTAATGAGACCTCGCTACCGAAAACACCCCCCCTCCCCCACCCTTAATTGTCCTCTTTGATCTAGCGCTAATTCTGCTAATTAGGAGCCCAACTTTCAAAGTTAAACGTTTCCCTTCCACCTCCATGAGTGCCCCTGCACTTGTGTGTGTGTGTGTGTGTGTGTGTGAGAGAGAGAGAGAGAGAGAGAGAGAGTGCGTGCATGCTTGTGTGTATCCGTGTGCACATGGGAAACAAAATAAAATGGCATAAAGAGAAAGTAATTGTCAGCTGTCCCTCTGTGAACTATAGGCCTGTGTGATGCTTTGGGTGAGAACATGCAAACAGAACGTATCAACCTTGCATCCAAATTTGCTAAATTAGCTACATTACCTGCAAACTCCCAAAAACACACAGCAGCGTGTGTCTGCAAATACTGTATTGTGCTGCAAACAGATGCAAAGCCCCCCCCCCCCAAAAAAAAAATAATAATAATTTCCAGCTCAAAATGATCACAGATGTCTCTTTGGGCTCACGCACATCTGCACACGCACAAACGGATGAATGCACTGTGTGAGCAAGTTCAGCACGGAGACGCAAGCAAACGTCGGCTGACATAATCAAAAGGACACATCCGGCAAAGCGTCGTCTTTGTCCGCCAATTTGTGGGCTCTGTGGCTTCACACATTGCACAATTATGCAATAGACTCTGCAAATGAGCCAACACAGTCACACCATGACAAATTGGATAAAAGGTATTTTAGTCTTAGTTTGGAGAAAATAAAAAGAGTTGTAAGCATACATAACCACTGTGATGCTTTGAAAAGTCAAGTGTTTTTCAAATGCTTTCTTTAGTCATTTGAGCATTTTGGCAAAAGATGCTAAAAACAATAATAATTGATTTTTATATCCCTTAATTTTCATCTTGGATTTTACATTTCTCTCAAATTAAAACAAACTCTAATCAAAAAGGCCTGCTGGAATTTCTTGCAACATGTTTGTCTTTTATTTTTTATTTACCCTAACTTATTTTACCCTACAGGGACCAAGCGTAAGGCCTTAGGGTACTTCTTAAAGCACTCATCTTGTAACCTATATGCCAAAAAAATGTTGTACATACTTTTTAGATAGTACTCTTTAATGCTTTTTTTATTAACTAAGTTTCTCAACATTCGGTTTACTATTGTCTAATTTTCCCCATTTCTTTTCTTTTTATTTGTTTCCATGTTAAGAACCAAAAAACAGAGACAAATTCCTTGTGAATGAAAAAAGGGAAAAAAACCATTCTGCTTTTGGGCATGCATGCACACAGACAAACGGAACAAATACGCATGAGCACTTGGATGCACATAAAAAACCAGATCAAATACATACACACTTGTGAAGCTGCCCTCTGTGGCATGTTCTTGGTCTGGCCGGCAGTGCTGTCCCTGATTCATATGTATGAGGGAAGATGCAGAACCGAGCACAATCAGTGGCCGAGACACGGCAGAGGCTTGCCCCCCCAAAAAAACAACAGACACTTCTTGGTCTCTCTGTCAACACACTCAAACCGAGGACAGCCATCTTCGATTCTTTTTTTAAGTTCAACTTCTGTGATCAGGATAGAAATGATACTGCTGCATCTGTTTGAAAAAGAAAACGTCCTTAATTAAGAAAATTCAAATGTCACGTTTACGACATTTACAGGACCAAATGAAGTGGCTTGCACTTAATTAAATTAGAGTGACTCCTAGAGAAAACAAGTGGCCCTTTACCTGCACTGAAAGTCACAAAGGGAGTCAGCTTTATTGGTTCCTGCAAGTAATCAATATTAATCACTGGATTTAAAAAAAAGAAAAAGAAAAAAGGAAAACAAGAGATTGGCTTCAGGCCTCCCTCCACGTTGTACAAACAGCCTGTGGTCACTTCTCATTCCTATCAAACTGAATTGTGATTAGCTAAAGGCGGCAGAGAAAGTGAGATGAGCAATTAATAGTGTTGTCAGCCCACTGAGAAAAGTCTGGCTGCACTTTGTCAGCACATTGATTGTTCGAGAGATTTCTTTTTTTTTTCTTCCAAACAACAGGCATCAATCTGTTCTAAATATAAAAAAAAAAACACGCTTTGCCTACGCTTCAGCCCAAACTGCTCCAAACCAAAAAAGATAAACTGACTTACTCTGAATCTTAACATATCATGCACAACCGAAAAAATACAATCTACAAATAAACTCCTCTGAGAGGGTGAAGCAACGTTTAGCTCCGAGGAAGAAAGGAACAAGAAGACGTCGGGAGGAGTTTGAGGGCAATCGGAAATCTTCCCCGTATGAGAATGCTAATAACGTGGAGAGGAGAGGAAAGGAGGCAGCAGCCCTGACACAGCACAGCCAGGGGATCCCATGCCAATCGGAGCATGGACTTTTAGCCGAGCGCTCTGTCAGAGATGCCAGTTTGACGGACGGTGCCGGCCCGGGTGACATTTCTCCAGGGTAGGAGAGAGAGGGGGGGACATAAGTGTGAGCCATCACAGGTTGTTGAAGAAAGAGAGAAAGGTAAAAAGCACAGTAGAGTGTCCATACGCATAAAGCACCGAGGGTAAGATGGTTATTTTGAGGTCAATTTTGTGTTATTCCCGCAAGTGTGAAGTGTCCTGAAAATGCACTTTTGTGAGATTTTACCGAGCATTCTCTCTGGCAGCATGTTTTTTTGTTGTACAACTCATTGTGCTTGAGTGCTTTTAAAATGCTCTCAAGTAGACAGACTTCCACTTTTTTACATTTTAATGGCTCTTAGATGTCTAGTACATTTTAAGATTTGTATTTTTTAGAATGCTGAGGAACCGACAGGGTTGCCAAGTCATGCGAGGGTGAACTTTTGACATATGTGGGGAGGGGCATTGCCACCCCAAGTCAATCCTCTAGTTAGTAACACAAACAAAAGAGAGTACGGTTTTGAGGCTGTTTTTGAAAATTAAACTAAACACTTCATATATTACTATTCAAGCCTGTCTTCATAGCTTCAACTCTGCCGAATTTACCTCATCCTACCTGTGAGGGTGTTAAACAAACAAGAGAGGGGGATCAGAGGTGAGGGAAGAGGAAGGGGGGTGGGCGTGTTTATTGGCTCGGAGCCTCATTAGCATTGCAGCCATTAGCGTCCTGCCAGCTTGGCTGCCCTGCTCCGTCACTCAATCCTCAGAGACAGACTGGCTGTCAGCGCAGGGAGGCGGCCAACATGCCCTATAAGAACAAACACACCCACTGCCAATTTCTCCTGTTCAGTCTTTATTTATCCATTTGCTTGTCCGTCTGCTGCTCAAGTATAAATGAGAGGTATCAACAGATGGAGGAGGAAGACGTGAATCGTAAACATGCCACGGTTTAAAAAAAAAAAATCAACCAAAGTGTTTGATTAAAGGACGCTTAAAGTGTAAAGTTCTAAACTTGATGAAGCAGACCTGCAGCACAGACTCATTAAATAAATCTACATTTAGCCTTTGACTTTTTCCCAATGCAACCTGATATAATGAAGTTGCCACAAGCTTCACATCAACATTTTAAACATAACACCTTCACACAAAATAAAAACAATGTTTAGTGTGTAGAGGTGTTTAAGACATCACTGTGGTGTCAAATTTGGAAGCTGAAGCAGACGGAATGAAAAGCCACTGTTGATGGAGCAATCTGAGGACAAATTATGGATTGCTGAGGATTTTGAACATTACCAAACTCTCAATCAATTCTTTTTTTCATTTTTCTTTCATTACTGAACTCTAGAGAGTTTTTTGAGCCATGCATGCACAAGCTAAACATTTTTCTCTTTGCCTATGACTGTGAACATCTTGACTATCTGGCACTCTGTTCTCTCCTCTTTTTTTTCTTTTTTTTACCTTTTTTTTTTTTTTTTAAGAGATGAACTTTTTTTCACAATGATCTGAAAGTGCTTGCATGGAATGTTGTGTTTTTGTGCTACTGGCTCAGGAACTCACCCTACAGCTTGTTTCTAAAAACGAACGGCTGACTGAAAGGGAATGCAGATCATCTGGCACTTTCTTCTGCTTCTATCTAATCCCCTTAAACACATTAGATACCTAGAATGACACCACATGCTTGCCTACTTTCCTGTGGCTTGCAATTTCATGCTTTTCCCCATGGTTTTGCATTTCTCTTTTTTTTTGCTTCTTTAGGTTCTAACCCTTAGAAAACTCTTCTCTATAACTCTTCCTCTCTGTTTGTTACTTACAGCTTATTCTTCCTTTGCACTGTCCATCTATACCCTCATTTCTTTTCACTTCTGAACTTTTCTATCAATGTAATCTCTCTTCAACTACTGTCATTTTCCCAATGATCTAGTAACTGCTTTGTCAGGTGGCTTCTTCCGACCCTTATAAGTCAGGTAGAGAAATGCAAGCGCAGATGGTGGGTGGGAACAGGAGGAGAAATCACAATACATCCTACAGTATGGACCTTCCCCCCTCTGGCAGCCAAACTAATACATTGGGCCAAATGACATGTGACCTGCATGTAATGTCTGTGCTGTACGTGTGAGGTCAGTGTTAACACAAACACAGAAACACAGAACACAGGCTTCAGACAAAGCTCAGTGTATTGTGTGTTATTGTGAATTATTCTATGCAAAGCTCATGCACATATGAATCCTGACAATAAAAAAAACCCATTGTGGTCAGTATAGAAGACAGCCTAAACGTACACATCCCCTGCTTGATTCTTTTTCTTTTTTTAGTGTAAACAGCTGAGTTGTGATTTCTTCAGCAGAAGGAGATGGCAGGGGAATAAAGGTAAGGAACAGGCACTGGCATGGAAGAGTGAGATCTGTACTCTGATTGGCTACAGCCTCCTGCTATCATCCAAGAGGAGATTTTTTTTTTTTTTAAGAGGGCGAATGGCCCTACCGAACACCAGATGGCTACAAAGAAGCAGCAGACCGAATTGTGTTAATACATTTTGCTGAATAGGGAGAGAAATATGCTGTTTGAGGACAAATATGGGCCATTCAGGTTTTGTTTTATGGACGTAAGTATAGAAACCAGATTCAGTGTTGACGCAATAGACTGACGCTCCTCAAAAGAGATGCCAAAATATTTTGATCGCCCCCTGGTGACTGGCAGCAGTAAAGGTCATAAAGCCCACCTCTACATTGTTAACAAAGGGCAAAACAAAATACATGTCAAATATTTTTTTCTCAAACATAGTTTTTGTTTTTACCATCAGTTCCTATGATACTTGATACATATGGGCACTGTTTGTCATCATTAGCAGTTCTGTTGACATTGTATGCTCCAGAAGCATGTTCTTCTAGACTTTGCAGACCTGAGGGATCTTCACTGTTTTGTCAGTAAGTTAAATATCTGTTCTTGGTAGCATTAGGGCGAGACATCAATACTGCGGCCCATCAGCCAATCTCTATTGTGTAAGACTCTGGCCTGAAAGAAAATCTTTATTAGAAGATGGCAGTGATGTTTGATTTAGCTTCACTTTTATACAACGAGAGAAGGAGGAGCATGTTATCCATCTTTATATACAGTCAAGATTGTAATATTTTGACTTTATGGGAAGCTGGACTGTGTATAAAAAAAGTTGAGCGTTAAGTTATTTAAAAAAAACTTCTCGGCTGCACACATTTATGCAAAATCTGCCTCGTTCTATTTTCTCAGGTCTTAAATATCTCCCTCATGTTTGAATAGTACTCAGTGTGTGTGTGTGGGTCTTAGTTGGCATACGGCAGAAAGTCAGGCTAGCCTGTCGGGCCCCTGAGGGCCCTCTGCTTTTGAGTGTCCATTAGGCTGATGAGATCTGGCAGCTGAAGTTGCTGGAGTTAGTGTTGAGCTTCAAACCTGCTCATGGCTAGGCCTAATTAAACCTAGACCTCAGCCCTAATTTGGAGATAATTAGCTGTAGGGGTTAGCCAACACCACCAAAGGCTGAGATGAGTGCTGGGTAATATGTGTAGTAATGCGTGTTAAATGGTAGTTGGTCTGTTGAATAAATGCACAAACCATATGCAATTTAGAGGACTTTTCTTTCTTTTTTTTACCCAGGGTGCTTTGCAGTATCATGGGTGCACACAGGTTTTCACAGCAGAAATCTCCAGTGGAAACTGAATCTCTAACTAAGCGAGGAAAAGCTATTTTAAGCCAACTGCACTACAAAACTTAATAGTGTTTCTCTTGGAAACATGCAGGATCATTACACCATGGTGGAGTAAAAATGCTCAGACTAATATAATCATTTTTATAGGAAATACCATCTTAATCATGTTGGTCATTCATAAACTGCATGGAAAAATAACACGGGGGCGGCATCTAGGGACCACTCGAAGCCTGAGTTTGTATCCGACAAATACAAAGGAACCAATTGGCCTGACTGCATTATTACAGCTGCTATGATATAAACTGTCTGACCCTTGGGACTGCCTCTATGTTTCCCCATTAAGCTATACTGACAGCCTGACATTTCCCAGGGTAGAGGGCTCCGACTCAGGTATGTTTTATTCATCCTATTGACTCCACGCTGCTGCCAAGCCCGACACAGTGCGAGAGAGCCCAAAGGTGTGGTATAGGCGGCAGTGAGAGTGAGAGCAGGAGATACCTGTTGTTGTTGTGTTTACTGCTCAGATAGGCCAACACAGCTCTGAGACAGCCGGCTGACACATACACAATATACCCATCACCATGCAGGCTGAGAGATCGGAAGATATTACCAGCACTGAGAGGATGAAACTGCCTATTTGCTGGGAAAAGACTTGAGGCTGGTACATTTCAGACGAGGGATTACATCCCCTAAGGAGTTAAGTACTTTGCTGCATCATGCCTGAAGCAAGTGGGAGTAGTCTACATCCACACCGAGTTAAGATAGGAAAAAAGGAGATTCTTCATTTTGGCCTTCTCTCCTTGCCAAGCAGGGTTTTTTGCCACTCAAAACTGAGGTGTTCTTAATGGTCTGCTGAGTGTTTACAGTGGAAATTACAGCTTTGAGTTGTAGAGATGTGGGGAAACGAACATTTGTATAAAAAAAATTGGCAGTAAAGTAAAAATAGCAAACTTTTCCAGTGTTTTTTTCATAGCAATCACAAAGCTCAGTTGGCTCTTTCATAATTCCCCTTTTTATTCTTTCAGACTTACAACTGATCCATCACTGTGTTGAGTGGATGTGTGTGCTACTTTGTTAGCTTAAGAGTGTTACAAAACATGTTTCACTAAGCTCCTGAAACTGGGAAAAAACATCTAACATGTGAACCATGACAGTATTAGAACTTCCTCACAAACAGGTTGCATGGCTTATTTCTATAATGGGATGATTTTGGTAATTTTCCCCCAAAAAAGCTGTACGGGTTTCTTCAGTGGTAGGATGGAAAGGATCCCCCGTGTAATTTGTGCTTGCCCATCATCAACTTGATGGACCAATCACAATTAAAAAGAAAGATGTTAAAGAGATATGCAGGGTGAGAAACTACATATGAGATGTGAAAATATCTTTTTGCTATTTCTTCAAATGAAAAAAAAAAAACACATGCTCAATAGTCTTCACGTTTATTTCTATGATCCATCCTCGTGCGGAAAAAAGTTCAGACAAGTGCCTCCCTCATCTCCAGGCGTGTCACGTGGGAGCGAGGAGCCAGGAGCCACTGCGGGAGTGTCCTCCAGGACAAAGCACTCGGAGCGCGGAGACACTGTGGGCCTTGTTCCCCTCCGCTTGGCTCCATGTCAAGTGGGTGTTTGCTTACTGGGAGGACCGAGAGGGACCCCCCTGGAGGGGAACGCAGCGTACAGCTTCCACTAGATTGAACTCGGAGAGCCACACACATACACTAGATTTAGTGTGTACACTATACCTACTGTATGTCTGATTTACATGTCATCACCCCCCACGTTCTTGGCCCGTCCGGTTGCTACAGATGGCTGTTCACCAAAGAGTCTGGTTCTATTTAAGGGTTCTGCCTGTTCCAGGAAGTGTTCTCTTGCTACTGTTGCAGAGTGCTTTCCCATTGGTGGCTAAATGTGCCAGACAGTGCAGTTAACCTGCGTTAAAATGTTAAGTGTCTGGTAAAACTTTAATCATGTCATTATGATTTTATGCTTTATAAAAATAATATATAGAAGCCTAATTCTTCTCCAGCCAAAATACAATCAGCTGAATGTACAGGAATGATTAGCCTAATGTTGTCATGTATAAATGTATTTTTTTTTTTAAATGCCTTAATCTCCTTCAAGGCTTACACTGTGTGCAAAATTCAACATTAAGTGCTTTAAAACCATTCAAATCCCTATCATAAATGCCAAACCACTAATGTGTAGCTGTAAGCACTGACAATTTGCTCTAATTCCATCCAGAAAAAAATGTCTCTACATTTTTGTCCTGCGCAATTATTGAAACCCATTACCTTTAGTGTTAATTCAGCGACAAACATATTATCTCATTACACCCTGGCCATAGTAGAAAAAAAAAATCTCCAGGGTGATGCAATGGAAAACTGAGAACAGGTGCACCGTTTTGAGGAAAGGCTTACTCACCCCGGCAACCCTGGCAAGGCATGATGGTCAACAGTGTCGAGTAAACCCACCCTCTCTCCCTTTCTTTGTCTTTCACTTTCACTGTCTGCCTCTCCCCAGCATCTGGCGGCTCAATCTCACCAGTGTCCTTGCTAACGCCCTCGGGTGAACCGGGCCATGTCAAACTCGAATCCATCAATCACTCAGCGCAGCCGACGGGGGGGGGAGACAGAGGAGGGGGGGAGGAAAGGCAGAAATGGAGGGATGAGCGCAGAGGAAGAAGGGAGGGGGAGGGCTAGGGTGAAGTATAGCCACGAGTCCACCCTCTCGCGCCCTATATCTCCTCTCTTATAACATCCTTGTCTACTGCTCTGACAGAGTTTAGGGCTGGCTGTCAGGTCACAAGAGGGACTCTCAAGTTGACTAATCAAGAACTAAAGACATGTTTTAGGAGAGAAAGGGAAGGGGGAAAGGAAAGAGGTTCGGGAAGGATGTAAGAGCAAAAGAAGGCAAGAAGAAGAATGACAAAGGGAGGAGAGACAAGGAGAGAAGAAGAAAAGGGAGCATAAAGAGGGAGATAGGAGAAGAAAAGAAAACCAGGAGGAGGAAAGAAGATAAGCAAAAAAAGAAAGAGGTGAGAATAAGCTGCAGGTTTGCCTGTCAGCAAATGTGTGTGTGTGTGTGTGTGTGTGTCCCGTGCAAAATGAAGTGTCTCTGTCAGAGCCCAGGCTCCCCCTCCAGGCTGCCGCTGATTAATTGTCCGTCCAGCTCCTGTGATAGCCACCACTTTAACCAAAACTCCCGGGACACTCACCCATGTCCCTTCCCCGCCAACAGACACCTCTCCTCCCGTGTACCCTGCCTGTCTCCCTGCCCTTCTCCAGCTAAAATTAGCCGAATTTTCACTCTCTCTCTCCCCCCCCCCCCCCCCCCCCATCATCTAACTCTGGCTGCTACAAATAATCTTACATCAGCACCCCATTCACCTTGCCATCGGGGGATAATGTCTCTCAGTGGGCGGGAGGTTTTGGAACAAAGGCAGGGGGTCTGAAAACAGCACGATATACACTGTGCTCCCCCTTCTCTGTGTGTTCACATGTGCACTAGAGACTGGCTGAGATAAAGCACCTCTGATGCAGGTAAACACTCTAGCACAGCAGGGCAAAAATGACACGGCTGACTTTGGGCCTGCGTTGCACTTAGTCAGCTTATCCATTTTGTATACGCTCAGATTACAACACACACACACATGAAAAATGTAGATATATCTTGTCATTACAGATTCAGAGAATGTAAGTGTGTCAATTCAAAGAAAGATGTCACAAAATATAAAGACATTGCATCCTCAGCCATTTCTTTAGAGGAAAAAACATCAAAAATATGTTTTGTGTTTAAAATATGCATAAATTAAAAGAAAAGAAAAGAAAATCATCCATTCTACACTAATAAGCATTTCCCTATTCTTTCCCTCCCTCTTTGCAACGCTGCAGAACCATAGCATTCACCATGATGGCTATATAGGTGCCCCCCCACCACCAAAAGCAGCCAAGGTCAATTGCCTTTTCTGCTCCTCTCATCCTGTGCTTTATGTACCTTCACATCCAGGGAACGAGAGCTGCGCTATTTCTGCTCTGCTGCAAGGTGACTGCTGCTTCACACCAGCGATAATACAGGCTAGAAAGAGGGCCACATACTTCCTTTAAATTGAAGGGAAATGCATTAGACTACATATACAGTGTACATATGCCATATTACATTTTTACTCCAGACATATATTTATCATATCTTTCATAAGTGAGCTGAAGTAATCATGTAAAAAGAATACAAAACATGCAAAAGATATAAATTCTAAGTGTAACATTCTGCTGATCAATAGTAATCACTTCATGATTATTCTACTGAGCACTGACACTTTTGTTTCTTCGCTGCACTCTTTGTTTTGGAACAAAAATCTATTTACCGATAGAAGATCTCCAGGTAGTTTCTTAAAATCAACCGAAAACAACAAATGCTTTTTAAAACGCATGTAAGATCATTGCCTTTATGCATTTTAAAAGATAGTCAAAAAGTTTGAATGAAGCATGAATAGGTTTCTTAAAATAAATGTGATTTGTGACATGGTGAAAAACTTGTTCATGATTTCTGTGTCTCATAATGTTGAGTGTCAGCCTGTCTGACTCTGTGGTTTATTCTGTGCAGCTCCTTGTTTACTTTCTTGGCAGAAATTAGAGTTTTCTGAACATTGAGACGGAGACTGAGTCTTGAGATGGAGTCGTCCTTTCTGTGAGTCTGATTGTCTGTTAAAAATAAAATGTCTATATTACGTATAAGTGATGGCATGTTTGTCGCAGCCATTTTTCATCTGTGCATAAACTGCCTCCCAGTCTCTCTCTCTTTTCCCTCTTTCTCTCTCTCTGTCTTTGCTCCCAGATGTCTCCTTACAGCTGCCATGACTGACTGCAAACTCATTTATTACAGGTCACAAACGCCAAGTGCTTCATTTAAAAGGACGCCAACCCCCCTTCTCCTCTAACACAAGTGAAAAATCGACCTGCAAGAATAGCACACGGGGCACACACCGCTCCATTAGCACTAAACGGAGGCCAGCAGGACCCAAAAACACGGGAACAGGGTTCGGGCAGAGGGTGGGGACAAAACAGAAAAGCAGAGGAGATCGCTTTGAGACATGTTTCCTTCTGCAGGAGCTATCACAACAACTGAGTCAGTGGAAAAAAATGTACAGTAAGTTGTAGGATTCAAGGCCAACATGGAGCTCTGGGTAGGAAAAAAAAAAAAAACAATATTGTGCAAAAATTGTTCGAAAAAAATGTTTGTGAAAAACCTTTTGATTATTTATCTTCAACCTTAACGCATATAACACACCCCACGGCTTGTTTCGTATTTATTCAACCACACAAATCACCAAATCAAGATTTTGCGTCAAGTGTGTGTTCCGCCGGCCATATCCGATATCACTCAAAGCCTGTCTGTAATTACATTGTAAATGCAGATTAGCTATGAATATTTTATAAAGGGATTACTAAAAGAGGAAAAGAGACGGAGCGGGGAGAGAGTTTAGAGAAATCAGCCCTTTAACACACGCACACACACACACACACACACACCCACATGCAAGAACTGCATGAAAAGCTTGTTTGAAGGTGGGGCTAGTCTTTCATGCCCAAGTTGTCAGCCTATTATCATCCTTTCATACATCCGCCACCATTATTAACTTGGGCGAATAGAAAAATAACACACAAAAGTGAGAATAAAACACATCACTCCAATATGTCAGGCTGTCGCTTTCAGAGGGAGAAAAAAAAAAAAACATGGCAGACCGACTCTTATCATCCGACTCTGCTTCTAAAACGCAGCGGTAATGACTGTGTCTTAACAAAGATTAGCCATAATTTCCATTGTCATTTTAATGCTCCCACATTATGTGGAGGCTTACAAAGGCAGAGATGAAGGCAGAGGGTGGGCGGAGGAAGAGGAACAGGCAGACACTGGAGCAAAGAAAAAGAGAGAGAGAGAGAGAGAGAGAGTCTCTGGAGCTTGGTTATAGTCTGTCAGTCACCCTCTATCCCTCCAACCATGCAGCCATACAAACAAACCCTGACAGGCGCCGTCACCACACACACAAACACACATACAGTATAACGCGCATGTTATCCCAGACCCCTTTGTCACCACATTTTGAAAGCCTCAAAACGTGCTTGTCAAAAGGGTCGGTGCCTGACAGCCTCCCCGCAGCCCTTGCAGGAGGACGTGGAGGACAGACGCCGCTTCTCTTATCGGGAGATGAGGAGCAAGCAACAACAAAGCCGATCAAAAGTCTCCAAAGCTGACAGACGTACATGAAGTGTTTCGGGCTCTTTGACATCGGCGATGGTTAGCGAACACAAGGGTGAGGCTTTCAAGGGCCGGGGATCAGAGCACATTTGCCTTAAACTTCAGAGTGATGGCCAAGCGTGAAGGCTGCACGAGTGTGTGGAGTGTGTGTGTGACAGTGTGAGATACACTGGCACCACCTTGCACTGACAACTTTATTTAGATCTGGTTATAAAAAAAATAGGATTTGAAGTAATATTGAGCACATATTACAAGAAAACTCAGAACAAAAAGCAATTATTACAATGTGAAACTAGTAAGAAAAGAAGAAATTTGATTTTTCGCACAAAAAAATCAGATCATAACATTTCCTGTAACAGTTCAGTGACTGTTTGTCTGTAATCAGAGAATGACACAACTGCAAGGTTTTCATGCAAATTAAGGGGAGGGGGCTTGGGGTAATTTTCACTTCATTATTGTGTCGAGTTATTTGGTCTGGTTTTTTTGGGTGTGTGGAGTTGGCCTGCTTTCTGTTGGATGGGCAGGTGCCAAACACCAGCGGTTAGCTAGTGCTAGCATGTTTAATTACTCTGCTTTTCCATTACAATAAATGTAATATTCTCAGGTAGCTTAAAGTGTAAGCACAAGGCAGCTTAGCTACGACGAAGATCTGACTCGGAAGTTTAAACTAGGCTTAAGTCAGAGCCCATGGTGAGCCCCCTGAGTCACAAAGTCTGGATACGCCTATGTTGCTGTCATTGCTGCGGTTGAGCTGACTGAATCTTTCATTCTTTTTTTTTACCACAAAATAATTTCCTTTTCGTTCAAATATCTTACATACCCAGAAAGCAGTCTTAAACCTTGCAGCAATGATGATACAGAGGCAGTCAGTCAGTAAGCAGGTATTTTTGACTGACGGTTGTCTGCTCTGTGCATGACACGGCATCATATCGACTCTTTTCTTTAAGTGTTTGTGTCTGTCCTGTTTCCTCTCAACTAAACGACTGAAAAAATGTCAGCAGCATCTCAGATTTTATTGTTTTTTCATGCTGCAGCTCTCTTCTCGGTGGCCCTAAACACACATTTGCCGACTTAATTAAAACGTAGCAGATTGATTTCCCCTCTGCTGAAACTGAGTCCCCAACCTGTCTAAACTATCTGTGGTATAATGTCGAAGATATCAAGCAGGGCCATGCGTGCTTATTTATGTGTATCTGTGTTTGTTTCACCATCTTGTTAATGAAGGGAGTTTTTTTTTTTTTTTGCTGTGTATTCATCTCTCAGGGCCTGTGATGCATAAAGGCTATCAGTGTGTCTATTTAAGTGTCTCTCTTTGGCTCTCTTCTCTTCATTCTCAAGCAAACTTATATGAAAGCTTGCTCTATTAACAGACAGGAAAAATAGGAAATCATAAAGGCAGAGGAGCATGGGGGGGAAGCAAAGAAGCATTCAATTTTTTAACAAACCTTATCAAATCTGCAGTAATCTAACTGTAAACCACGCTTCAGTTAATGATTTAGCATTTGAAACACACATATGGTACAATGAAGCATGTACAAGCATGGATGATTCTATTATCCAATTATAATGTAAATCTGAAAAAAGACGTTTAATAGCTGAGCTGACAATGCTGCATGAAAAAAAACCACATTCACATATATGGTGCATGTATAACTGCAGGTGATAAATGAGGGTGCATTGCATGTAAAGATCATGTATGATTAACTCATGCCTGCATGCCACAGACAGTCCAACTAGTTATGAGATACTCAAAATATAAAAACTAGAAAACAAGGGGCGCGGTGGATGAGTGGTTAGTTTGCACGTCCAATGTACAGAGGCTGAAGTTCCTCGAAGCAAGCGGCCTGCGTTCAAATCCGACTTGTGGCTTAATTTCCGCATGACATTACCCGTTATATCTCTCCCCAGTTTCCCGATCTATCCACTATCCTGTCTCTAAATAAAGGCATAAATACCTGAAAAAGACATTTGAAAAAAACAACAACTAGAAAACAATGTATGCAGTTGCCCCTTCAGAAAGATATAATGCTGATCATAATTCCCTTTTGTTGTCCTTAAAGAAATCTGCAGTAATCTAAAACACTTCAAAGGCATATAATACAAATATAACATTCATAGGCATAGGCTGTAAATATAAATGGATAAAGCCTGGGTGACGTCAACTTCCTGTTACTGCAGGGGGATTGGATGCCCGTTGGTGGAGGTCTCCATGCTTGAAATGCTGTCTCAACCTAACTTTCAGTCAACCTAGCGACAGGCTGAGAGTGGGAGCTGAGGCGAGTACTAAGCCTCTTGGCAAACAGCTACACCGCACATGCCTTTCAATCAGGCAATCGTGAAGAAGTCCAGTGTGTGCTGATAGAAACATGACCTCATCAGACCAATTTCTTGGCCGTTAAAGGCTTTATATGCGATTTTCTGATCCAGCAGATGTCGCCCTTGAGCACCAGCATGAAACCAAAACAACTCGTGGTGCATTGTTGTGTTAGCATGCTAATGCTAGTGATCTTTATCATGCTCGTATCTTCACACTGCATGTAAATTTACCTGAAATGAGCGTGATCTAGAAATGCAGTTAATCAGTAAGTACAGTATGTTATTCTTCTTTTCTCTAGTCCCTCAATTAAACAACTTTTATACACGAGGGGAGGAGTCGGCCGCCGTCCGGGCGATGTAAACAAACTGAAGATAGGACTCTGAAAACTCTGAAAACATCACAGACAGTGGGACTCGGGTGTTACACTCATTGTAGACAGTCATGACTCACAGAGTTATTTTCAGAGGATATACTTGATCTCTATTATATTTAAGTGTGAAAAATCGCATATTAAGCCTTTAAAGGTGTTCATTTCTGCTTGGCTTTTTTTTTAATGGGGTGTGTATGTGACTTCCTGTGCTTCTGCAGCCAGCCTCAAGCGGACACTCATTGAACAGCAGGATTTTGCACTCCCGCTATGGCTTTATTTTTCATCACCGGAGCTTGCTGGTTGGTTATAGGTCCCAGTGGAAGCAATTAAAGAACATACTGCGACATCACAGCAGATTCAAAACAAAAAGAAAAAAGGCACCATTAGTGACAACAGGGTCATATACTTACTATTGAACCGGCTACTGCACACACACTTGCAGTCCCTGTTGGAATATTAAGAGTGATTTTTCATTGGGGATTCCTGGGCTGCATTGTGGGTGCTACACATGTATTATTGATGCCAGCGGTTCAAAAGCAGTTTGTTTGTTAAGTAGTGAGGAGATTTACAGCAAACTTAATGGTTTCCACTCCTCGCACAATGAAACCACAGTGTAGCTAAAACAAACAGAAGAGTTTTTATTCTTTATCTGACTGCAGGGTGATATCCCCAGAGGGGAAAACACAATGAAAATGGTAAGAATTTCTTCTCCTTGGAAAATGTCTGTCTGGTATTGTGCTTTGCTCTTGGCTGTCAGTAACGTATGACGAGGTCTAAGGGGGAAGAAAATTAAGTGATCTCCATCCAAAAATTGACATCTAATAATTCATCCCTTTATCCAAATAATCACATTTGTCTGCACTAGGTTTTGATCCACTTTGGAAACACATTTGTAAAAGCCAAGCACGAGAACCCAGTGTTCAGCCGTGTTAGTATCACAGATTTTCCATATAGAGGATTGATGGCCTTACATTGCAGCTCATCTCTTACCCAGACAGACACAGAGGAGATGAAAGCACCGAGGTTCACATTCCCTTTTCCACCAAATGGAAGAGGATCACCTCCTAATCAAAGACCGCCATTCTTCTAATAAAAAACCTAGTGGCAGCAAAGGGTCAAAGCGCCTTTATCAGGCGACAGCAGGCACAGATATGACTGTAAGAGGGCTTTGTGACAAAGTGGGAATGTGTGGGCCGCTTAATGTAACACCATTCTTTCCCTATGCTTCAGACTGAGAGAGGGAAAAAAATGATACACAACAAAGAATCGTGTACAAGTAGTGTCATTCTGCAGCAGCATGGTGAGAGCACAAAAAGAGAAAAAAAAGAACTGAGAAATCATCATGTCTCATTTCTCTGAGATCAGACTCACTCTGTGCCTCAGTCAACCCCTTGTAAACATTTTGATATATTATGAACTCCCATAACAACCACACTCTGGAACTGCACTGTTGGGTGCAGTAAACAGTGGGTGCAACTATTAAACCAAGGAGCCGAGTGCACGAGGATATGACCACATAAAGTATTGTTAAACTTCTAAATAGTTTTAGAGGGTATTGTGTGTCCGCCTTTTGAGTACAAAACTTTCAAACTCAACTCAAAAGGGTAAAAGGGAGCTTCTCTGAGTTGTAGAACAGGGTCATTTAGGAAGGATGCTCATCTACATGCTAATTGAAAAAGCACCCACTCCACACACACGGTTGCATTAGGAACAGATGACTTCACCATACTCCTGCGCACAAACTATATGAATATTCATAAACACAAAGAGAGAGGGACTTTTGGAATTTAGCCATATGGTTCAGATTCAGCAGCTGTATGAATTTCCTTTCCTCCATCCTCCAGCTGCAGAGAAATGAAGAGTATGAAGTGGACCTTTAAGACATGCGCACTGTTTTCCTGTGTAAACAAATTGGAAGATTGTTTGTGTTTTACTTTAGGAGTTTCTAAATGTGGAGGCTTTTAAGGAACAAAGAAAAACTGTTCGGATAATAGGTTCAGATTTTCACAGCTGTTGGGAAGACGACATTTTGGTGAAAGAAAATGATTTTTCTCCACTTCATCAAGTAGTGACGTTTTAATGAGTCATTCACAGAGATGGAAGTTTTTATCAAAGAACGTTAAGAAAAAGCATGTGCGCGCGCGTTACCAAACTTTTAGTTTAGGTGTGTACACCACTCACACAACCCGCTTCTTACAGCATGAGCAAGAGAAAGCGAACATGCACACGCGTAAAAACACACACACTTGCTTACACACACTAATTATCACGTTGCCTTTCTTTCGTAAAGACAGAATTAAATCCGTGTTTACAAAAAGAAAATATAATCCGCCCTTTCTTTGTGTGTTATTGGCCCTGTGACTCCCCTTTGTGCTTCTGCAACTTCCAAGATGCACTGTACAAATCTGTGGCTCAGCCAGGAGATGGAATCAGTCCGTCTTGAAGCATAATGCACGTGAGTCCATCCTTACAGCAATGGTATATTTATTTTCTCTTCATGCTGATATGATAAAATCAATTAATTATATTTCATTTTCTGCATTCGAAAATAAATGCATTTTCAAAGTAAGATAATGTGACCCTTACTTATTTAAATTAATGACAATCTCTTAAACTGCGTCCAAATTACGCATGGACCTGTTTTCCAAACTGCCCTCGAATATGTCAAACTGCACAGGTATTCAATAAACAACATATTTCAAATGAGATGCAGTATTTTTCCTCGTTGTTGCTCTTTTCATCATTGTTGCACTGCAAAGTTGTGTGCGTAAGATGACACAAGGAAACGGATCTCCCTCCAGCCTTCCTCTTCTAAACAGCATCCTACACTATAAATCCAATCACACTTCTGCTCCCGTTACGGTTGTGCTGTGCGCGGGTCTTCTAAACATGATGGTGCTGTGATGGGCCTTAAACTCTGCGCATGAAATCCGACTGAACACATTGCCAAAAGGTCTTATTCATAGATTTTTTTTTTAATCATTCAAAGCAATCAGACAACCAAATCAATTTCACTTCGTTGACTAGACCTACAAGGTGCCAACAATATAAACCTCAGTCAAGAAGAGAGAATGAAGAACAATTAATTGAGAATGGGAAGTGGCGTGAAATAGTCAGAGGTCCTTTGCAGATTTTAAATTCTCTCTTGAACCGAAAGCTTTAATGATTTTTGTCTTATTTGACACTCGTTAGGGGTAACATGCATAACTTTGAAGGATGGAAGAGAAGATTGTACAGATACACAAGATGTGTACGTGTGTAATTTGTACACGTGTTGTATTGTGGGTTCCTGCAGTAGTCGCGGCTGAAGGTGATCACGGCGGGGGTGATGAAGGTGGTCGTGATTTTTATTTTTTTCCTTTTGTCTGTTCTGCAAAAAATGGTTACTGAGGCTACAACCCCTAATCCCCCTCATCCACCCTCTCTCTCTCTCTCTCTCTCTCTCTCTCTCTCTCTTCCATACAGTAACCTACACATAAACATACATACAAACTCTCCCTATCTATCACTCACACTGGGTGCTGAGCGCACCTATGCTCCCCTGTGCGTAAAGAGCGCCGCTGCCCTGTACAAACGGTACTGCCTCTGACTGTGTGGCAGTCCTCTGCGCTACATCGCTGATAGTCAAATTGTGGCTCACAGGCTCCCTGAGGGGATTCGCCATAAAACCAGGAATAATGTAATTTCACGGTAATCGGCTTTGCTTTTATCCCGATTACAGAATGCATATGGATGAATGTTCACCACTGTTATCACCCTTTGCACAGGTGAGAGAGTTAAACAGATCAGCAGTGACACAAAACATCCAACAAACTAGTCCCTGTATGACTTAAAACTTGGGCAGATCCAATAATACAAATACATAATGGAACGATGAATAGGATTGCAGCGTTTTGTGATCCCTTGATTGTTCATTGTAAACTAGTAATGGGAGGAAAGATCAGAGTCTGTCCGCAACTTTTGAAACCGAGACGTGCATCATACAGCCTGTGAATCCACAGGAGGGAGGGCAGGAGCACAGTAGCCTGTTGTAAAGCGAGACTGTCACTCCTCCGTGTTTGTCCACACTGAGTCTGAAAGGACACGTGTGATGGACATTAAATCTCTCACCTCTCACTCTCTCTCCCTCCAAATTCAACAGTGCCGCTCTGTGCGCGAGAAAGTCAGAGCGAGTCACCTGCTTGGATTTATTCAGTTGATCACAACAGACATGATCCTTCAAAACCTGCCGTCTCATAAAAAAACAACACCTGTGTTCAGTATTCCAAACCCTCCAGCCCCATTTGCAGGTGAAATGAGTGGCTGAGTGTTAGACGTTTCGTCTTCATAGAGATGTTGACTGGTAAG
This sequence comes from Labrus mixtus, assembly GCF_963584025.1. Taxonomy (NCBI): domain Eukaryota; kingdom Metazoa; phylum Chordata; class Actinopteri; order Labriformes; family Labridae; genus Labrus; species Labrus mixtus. The sequence goes on from NC_083624.1 coordinate 23,040,732, forward strand.
GAAAATTATAGCACGAGGTGCGGAATTAATCAGCCAAGACCCAATACCAGTTGTTTCATGCGTAAAAGAATAACAGTGATGTGAAAAGTGTGATCGATGGATAGTTGTGCCACTGCGCTCAGTGCGCGCCGATCCGCTCCACGGACCCACAGAACTGCGCACCACAGGGTGCACACACGGCTGGCTTCACTCACCTGATTGTGAAGAGCAGGACCCGAACAAGACGCAAGTCAGGAGAAAGCCGAAGCAACACGGGGCAGTCGTTGGTTTCATGGTTGTGCTTGGCAAGTATCTCCTTTTAAAATTCACATGTCCAGCGGAGTATCCTTCCTTGAAGCAGCCAGAAAGGATGGATCGTTTGAAGCCTCTTCAGCCTCTGAGTTTGAGGACTTGAGTCTCTTTCTACTAAGTTTGTCTGACAGTCCTGCGCGTCGCCTCTCAGCGCGTCCTGGTCAGTTTTTCCACTGATTTGAAAGCAGTAATAGAGGAATATTAGTAAAGCTTGTCTAAACAGTATAAAGCAGTACTCATGCCATTACTCCCCGACTTGGATACAGTGTGCAGCTGTAGACTCGTATTCTTCAGACACACCTCCTAGTCTCTTGAACTCCTCCTACTGGGCGTCTGATTGGCACAGGTGCCCGACGATCAGCCTAAACCCCGCCATCCACAGCTCCGCGCGCGCTACTATTGGTTGCCACAAGATGCCAAAACCCCCATGAATCTGCGCGTCGGCTCCGTTGCACCTGTCACACCGAGGAGATAAATGTTGCGAGAAGGATTTATAGGTGAGAAATGAGCTGAATATCACTCATAGTTTGCTTCCCATTCGCTTTTGAAGATATTATCCAGATTTGAAAAACATGGTCACATATTGGATGTGTTGTTGATTTATTGAACTGAACTGTCAGCACTGATAAGTGATGTGCTTTTGAAGGAGATATGCCTCGGAGAGATTCCATTATAGCAGTGGGAATAAGTGTAATTTTTACTGTTAATCCCGTGAATCGTAATGGCTGCTCCCCCAACAAAAGTTCCAAAAGAATCTCATGAGACTGCAATAAAACATGATTAAGCAATAATAAAAAGGCATTTTATCTGCAAAATTAAAACCGCAGATAATTTTTCATGCTGCATCTTAAGCACAGAATTCATTGTTTCCCCCTCAGCTATCAGAGTGCATTACTGTTGAAAGCAATATCTCTCCATATCCAGGATAATCATTTCCCCAGGGGTGGCTCAGCATAAATGACACAAATAAAAAAAGTCACACAGAACGTTTAGATAGTGATATTGTTGTGCTCGCTGAGCTATTTGTAATACTTTGAAAAGCAGTGACTTTGCAGTGACAGAAAGAAAGAAAAAAAACAACCGAGGTAATGAGAGCAGAGGAAACAATGTTACTAAAGGTTATTACTTTCTGAACCAGCTGCTGCTCATACTTTAGCACTTTAGGAGAAAAGGTGAACGCCTCCTGGAGTTACAATATGTCGGCACATCTGGACTGAAATCATGCACTCTGGCTGTCCCCTCACCATAAGTTCTCTCTCCAAACACACACACACAGACCCACACACATTCACATGCACGTGCACACACACTGTAAAACAAGAGTCTCAAAAGGTATAACCGTATGTCTTTGCGTCATTGAAATACCAACATAATTAAATATAAGTGCAGTTAATAATTTTCTTGATTTATAGCTTTGTCCTTCACTTTAAATATTTAGAGTTACAACTGATTAACATTGTTTTTATGCAAAGGTTTTAAAATAAATACATTTTACCTTCAAATTTGAAAAAATAATCAAAGCCATTAAAAGCTGCATACACAGGATTCCCTTGATATAAGATTTAATATTCAAGCACTTAAGTAGGAACTATCAACTTCAAACATAAAGATCAATCATTACGGGGTCTTTTAAGGGACAAAAATGATATTTATGCTCCTTCTAAAGTGATGGTTGGCTTTATTATGGCTGGAGGAGGTAGTTTACCTTGCTTCTAATTCTTCATGACTTCAAAGTGTATGCCTGAGCGATAATCCACTCAAGTCCGTTAAACATCCTTCTTCTGTTAGCTATAGGCCGGTTATACTTCTCCCTTGGAAGGCTCCTTGTTCATGCCATTGCTCACACACTTACAAACACACACACACACACACACACACACACACACACACACACTGCATGGCATGGTTTCGACTAATGAACTTTTCAGATACCACGTGCACTCGGCACTTTAAGAAAATGGGATGCACGCAGTTTTCACTTTGAAGAAAGTCAAAAACTCTCTGTTGTTTTTTCACCTAGGTTGCAGGATGAATAGTGCACTGAACTGTTAAAGGGGCACTTTTTTTTTTTGAACCTCTGCTGCAGTGTTGACCCTTCGCCAGTAGGGGGGCATTCCATTTCTCACCTCTGAGGTCACGGGACCTGCTGGGTGACGCAGTGGGTGGGGTGGGCAATCCAAGCTGCCACCGACTAGTTTGCTGACTCTCTGCGTGACATTGGCTTCGTATCACACAGGAGCGTTATTAAATATTCCTCAGCAGAAATGAGCTTTTAATATCACTGACACCGCAAATTTATTAAGAAATATGGAAAAATGAGATCTGGCAGCGAGCTACGAGGAGGGGCCCCACTCTAAGTATGCACCCCCAAATGGCTGCCGTTCATCATTTTTAATACCAAAAATGCAATTTAGCAACGTTGTGTATTTTCATTATACATTAAAGAGGCACCTCCTGACAGTATCACCCCTAATGCTGTCAATTAGGTAATTTATTCCAGGGGATTATGACAGCGAATGAGACGAGGTTTCATGTGTTCGGCTAGGCGTTCCCCGGTGCCTGCTGTATAGCTAATCTAATACATAACCCCCTGATTTGTTTAATGGATGAGACTTTGCTGCTGCAAGAGGCACGCCAATAAAAGCCAGGGCCCTCCAGAGGCTATTGTGCCTCATAATGATGCCAGACACACAATGTGAGAGTTATGAAGCAATTTTTTATCATGCGGCACATTGTTTTGCTCTGCTGGTGCCGTGCAAGTAAAGGCAATCTCTCCCTGCAGCACAGCACTTCTCCCCCACACTTAGATAAACCTTCAGTATGATAAAGTGTCCCAGGCGCATGTCGTGCAGATGAAGGAAGTTTGAGGTTGAAATACGTGTCCTGTGCTGTTGATTGGCTTCATTAAGCATCGCTTGTGATTTAAGGAATTCTATACTTTCATATTGAACAAAGTTAGTCTTAAAGGAACAGTCATACTATTTCCGGAAGCCACAGTACTCGCACATTAGAGAACATATCTTACCATCGCAGAGGAAAAATGTATGTTGATTGCAGAAAAACTTGAGAAAAAAAAAAACGATTTCACAAAAGCTCACACGTCTTTGCAGAAAATTAACTATTTACTCGAGTAGTTTAAAGCCATAAAAAGATGCCTGTCCTTGAGATAATAGTGGCACATCCATCAGATAAAACTGACTCTGAAGAGCAAACATAAAAGCCCGGCACTCAATACTAATCTGCGTCTTTTTGAGCAGAACAAAAGCGACTTAAATCATATGCATCTGCAACAGAAGACGCTGTGATCACAGTTAGCACCACAGGCCTTCTTTCATATCTCTGAGTGCGTCTATCTCTCCAAATAAGGCAGAGAGAGAGAGAAGATGAATGATTCTCTCAAAATAAAAGACAAAATAAATCAATTTTCTTAGATGCAAGGACGGCAAAAAAAAAAAAAATTAAACGTAGAGGCATTTGTTATTGTCATAACCAAATGTTTTTATTGAATAGATATTCTGAAGTTGTGTGAGAGCGTCAAGACTAAAACCTCTGAGAGTCCTCTTACCCGTTCTTATCAACATCACTATGCCTGTGTTGGGAAGTGTAAATATACTTTACAAGTTATTGTAGTTTCTTTTCATCATGTCCCATTTGTATTTTTCATTAATTGTCTTGATATTGTTTTGATGAAGATCCTTGTTTTCATCAGCCTTGATACACTTATAGTCGGTCATATTGTAAATCACACTATTAAAGAAAAAGCATTAAAGGAACAAAGATAGTCAAACTTTTTTGTTCCCCAAAATGATATGGCTTAAAAACAAAGTGCTTTAAAAGAAAAAAACATGAGTGGAAACATCTATAGCCTCCCAAAAACACATCTTCTAGCTTCAGTTCATGTAAATATACAGCAGAAGAGGAGATTATTTTAAAAAGTCATGGTATATTTCCTTGATAGCTCATGTTGTCAAGTGGTAGCTCCATTAATCAAGAATAACAGACGTCTTTATTATTATATTTTTACATGTTCTTAATTACATATTTTTTCAGTGCAAGCTACAGTGGATATGTATTTGCCTTATTGTGTCTTGTTCCTTCTTGTAGAAGCAAAGGTGATGAGGAAGGCAACTTCATTTCACTATGCTTGTAATTGCTGCGATTACATGCGACAATAAAGAAACCTTGAACCCTTCAGCTTCATGGCTAACTTTCCTAGGCTACTTGACAACCACTCTGGAACTGTCTGCCATGTCAAATGTCACTGTTTCTCTCAATTTACATCAGCTTTGTGCATAACTTATTATACATGCAAGAGTAGTAGTAAGCAAACTAGGAAATGATGCGTAACCAAGCCTAAATTAGTTTTTTTTTCATTTTTTCACAGAAACCTGTACAGTATGGAGTATCTTGGGTTGGATCAGGGAGCCAATCAGAGATGAGTTTATCTCAACAGAACTGAATGAAAATGAAGATCAGTGGATCAGTTGAATGAAGATAAGGAGTGTTTTTTATTCACACACAGTAGCTTTAATTTCCCCAGAAATAATCCGCTGCGGATTTATGATCCTAATCAAAAGCCATGATTATGTAGTTAAGCATCCTCAGTATGCAGTGACATTGCTCGCATATGTTCTCTTTTCATGCAATGGAACTTTGTATCCCTTTGTTTGGCAGAGACAGCTGCAGTGTATATAAAGAATTGAACAACAATTTTTCAATGCACTGCTTCACAGCATTTACGGCGAGGCTAATTTCCAATGACTGTTCCTGGAAGGGGGCTTCAATATAGAATGTACAGGAGAGCGGGTCAATATTAGATTCTGATGTTCTTTCCAGCAAATCCTGACAAACATTTGCTTCACACATAATGATCATGTGTAAAATTTCAACATTTTAATAAAAAAAATAGCTTTTTCAGCAGAGTAAGAGTTAAAAAAACAAATATCAATCACAAGATTAGACTGCACCAAAAGTAACTCAAAAATGTCAATCCTTCAAAAGTTTGAAGGTGATCGGTTTCAAGAGCTCCAGTTTCTATCAGAGTGAGAATTTTTGTCAAATTACAGAATCCATCACTAAAGCTAGAAACTACAACCCAACTGCCTCCACGGAGGAAAAATGTGTGTACATTTGGGTGCTTTTTATTAGTGCAGTAGTCTAGCCGTGCATGAATCATAGAAACTGCCTTTTTCCCAGTTTAATCGACACACACATAGTCACTCTCCCGAGAAGGAGGAAGCAACAGGAAGTGTCTGGCTTTGTGGGAGACTTGTTTGCGTCGACGCATTTTAAAGGGACACATCCTGGACAATAGATTTAATTCTCTGAGGAAGTGTATTGAGAGCCTGCAGCCATTCCCCCTGCACATTTCTCTCTCCAGACTCATCTGGTGGCTAAAGAGTCGACTGAAACTCAGACTGCCTCTGCATGAGCCTGAGTCAGTGAGCAATAAACAGCGTTAGCGCATTACACACACATGATTACGTGGCCATTTCCTCAGTGAATGAGTCTCATCAGAAGTCAGTGAAGAAGCCACCGAGTGTGTAATTGTTTCCCATTAGGGGAAACGTTGACTGCCATCGAGTAGCATCTCTCTGCAGAGTTTGCTGACGAATGCTCGCTGTCCAACGAGTGGAGCGGGCTCATTCTGCTGTGGGGGGCTGAGATGGAATTGCTCAAAACTCCCCCCGAAAAACCAGAAGATCCTTTTGAGGGTGAGAGCGATGAGTACTGTTCCTTCGCTTGGTGAGAAAGGGACTGCAGGGCAAGAGTTCACATGATTGTTGATTCACTGCAGTGACACCAGACTTGAAACATTATTATCAGTCATATCTGAGCCTGCAGCGCTAATGCCCACTGTAGCTCAGATGCAGTCAGTGTTTTTAAAAAAAATAGCAGTGTGTGGCTGTTTGAACATGTTTTCTGTGTTTTTTTTCTTATTCTTATTCGACATATGAAATACTCTCTAAATTTGCTTCAATGCACACTTGTTGTTTTAATTTGAAAGTAGCCACTGTCTCTTCAGAAGCTAACTTTCCTACTAGTCATCTGTAGCATCATTCACACACGCTAACAAACTCTTGCAGTGGCGCATAATCATTAGCACTCATCCACAGGGAGGCGTTGTAAAATGTAGAGCTTACATTGCAAATTACAGGCTTGTAAAAGTTCAAATGAGGTCGACCATGTCAAGTGTGACGCAAGAAGTGAGGAACTTTCTGGAGTTATTAATGTCTGCCCCTGAAATGGGCTGTGTTACTGCTCGGAGAGGTTGATGGGTTTGTGAGGAATAATCGAGCACGGAGCAGAGGTTTCTTTTACTCTGCTGACATCTACAGGACGACGGTGGAAGTGCAATCATAACTGCTGTGGAGGGAGTATCTTTATCCTTTCTGTTTGGGGAGTTTTGGACGCTGTAGACAGATACACGCACAAACATGAAGCCGTGTATAATACAGTAGAAAAATATGCAACTGATTTGGAACATGGAACAGCCATATGAGATGAAATAGTGTAGTTTTCTGCAAAGTAAAAAAACAAATGCAAATTAATTAATGATTAAAACTTAAAATAATCAATAATTTAGGAATAATTTGGAGTTCGTCACCTTTTTTATTTTCTTTGTTGTATTGTCGATGATCCGGGGTTATATTTAGGATTGTAGGCTATAGGTAAGGAAGAAATAAACCTTGGGCTTCAGCCTATTCCTTTTTTTGGTAATTGGTTGTTTGAATTTGTTGTGTTGAATGGACCAGTGTAAACATGTAAAGGTTTTGTTTTGTTCTTGTGAGTGGAAGATTCACACAAAATGTTGGACTATTCTTATTTTTTAATGAATGAATGGCCAAAATAAAAAAAATATTCATTTATTAATTTTTTGGCATATTCGGTCAAGTGGGTTGTGATAATTATGTCAGAATATTTGGAAAATGTTATGAGAAAAAAAAAAAAAAAAAAACACCTAACAGGCTGCTCTAGTTTGGCTCCTTGTGGTGTGATTGCAGCAAGTATCCACTAGGTGGCGGTAAGAGAGAGGGACTGAAGTAGTTTCCCGCCTGAGTTACTGCTCGTGCTGTGGGCTGAGGTGTGTTCTGAAGTGCGTTTCTTTGTAAATGTGGGTGGAAAGACAGACAATAAAGGACAAATGGAGTGAAGATATAAACCCAGATAGGACATCTAGAGCTCTCGTAAAAACTTTACAGGAGTCCACTTTTCAGGTCTATAAGAAACCATTAAAAAAGAATGTACAGATAGAGAGAACATCTTTCTAACTTTAATAATTACACTGTGTCATTAAGCACACATAGGCCTATCTTAAGTGTTTCTTTTTCATCAAACATACGGATGCAGGGCTTCTAAGGCAGTGTTTCCTAACATTTAGTCTTTACTTGTTTCTAAGGAAAGGTGAGCACCCTCAGGACCCTCAGGAAACAAAGTGATGCATTGCTTTCAAAAAGTAACATACATTTTCATCAGAATATGCCGACACACTTCTTCTTACCAAAAGCCCGTTGTATACATTTCCCAGCAATGTTTTACTATGATTTTATTTAATATGTTGAAATCTAATTTTGACAACCTCAGAGCAGACAGAGCCTCACTTTCCCCCTAAGATATTAGGGGCACACCCCTAGAGGGGTCCCGGGCCCCAGGTTTGGAACCGGTGTTTGTATTAGAATTGCACCGGAGTTGATCTAAAAGCAATGCTCATTCTATTTCTGTTTCCATAGAAAGAAAAGATGTAAGGAGATACAGCAGCAGAAGTCACTGTATACATACATGGCTGTCCTTGTGATAAAGATCTTTAAAAGAAAAAACACCTTTACAGTTTATGATATTCTTGGTTGAATCAGTATGAATGGTAACAACTTTAGCTCCATTCCAGTGAAATAAGAGCAGAAAAAGGTTTGATTTGTCAGAGTATTTGTATGTATACTTGATTCCATTAGACCGATGTCCTGTTGCAGATGGTTACTCTCCCATTTTAAAGTCCAAACAGCTCAGCACAACTTTGTATTGACATAAACAGGCTTCGAAATTCTGTAGGAGAAATAACTGAAGCGAAAAAGGAGCTTTAGCGTGACTTATAAACCAGTTTCACCAGCTAGACAACATTATACGAGGATCATTTCTCGGTTTCACATGGATTTTCCGGGACATTTTCATATAGCCACACAGCTTTGAGTGGCAGGGCCGAGGAAACATTTCTCTACAAATCACTGCTCTGTAATAGTCAAGAGATAATTCATGTTGCTGACATGACATGATTCCTGTTTAAAGCTCTGATGACTATGTCTAAGGAGAAACTTCACCTTTCAGAAAGAGACCAGAAGTCATAAAAGACATCAATTACAAATGGTATGTTGCTGTCCCTTTTCTTTCAGCAGGCTACTAGTTGTTTTCTCATGTTTTTTTTTTTTTTACATTTTTCAAAAAATCTTGACACAAAGAGCTGAAATAAGTATTTAAAGTGCACTAACCTTGGATGTGATTCACACAATAATGATGAAAACGATGGGGACAAAGTATTCAGCCATAGCTGTATGTATGTCATTGATGATGTATATCTGGAGTAGAACTGATTTGATTTATAAGGTACACGATTTATTTAAAAAGAGGGGCCGAGTGAGGAAGATCTCAGTACTGGTTAGAAGTGTGTCAGTATTTCCAGAAGCTCACTCCACTGTATTCTTGACCACAGCGTCTGCAACCACAAGAGGTGTGCTGACAATTGCAAAAACAAAAGGTGAGAAATGTGCCAAAATGACTTGCAAAAGTCTTGACTTTTTTTTTTTCTCTCCTTTTTCCCTGAAGTGCAAGATAAGCTGAATGTGTGAAATACTGAGCCGAGAGAAAGCAGCTTCTCAGCAAGACAAACGGCAACTAATCAACAGCAAGGGGCACTATAATTACTGTTGAGTTTTACTTCCACAACACTCCTCTTTCTGGAGATCTACCCAACTGTTGTTACTGTCTAAAAACAAGACATTAAAAGCGTAGAAAGAACCACATATTTGAAATGCTTTAGCCTAGAAAATTCTCGATTAAGTCATTGCTTATCGTCCTTTCTTTCATTTAGGATATGTATTTACATCATCACTGCAGGATTACCAGCAGTGACAGCTCGTCAGGTTGAGTAACATGGTCGTCCCAGCCTCTTCCAAGAAGTGCAGTCAATGGCAAACCCCCCAAAAACACTCTCTAAAAACCCCTCGGGACCATTGTACAAAGAGACATGTATGAGTGTGACCCCTGTGGTGATGCCTTACAGAAAGTAAAACTCAGTTTGACTACAAAGCAGACCAAAAAAAAAAGAAAAAAGAAAAAAAGAAAAGGTGCCATAATTCAAAAACAGATTTCAGTCTGAGTGTTAGAGTTCTGACAAAATGCTGCCGTCGGAGAGACAATGTGAGTCCTCTGGTGGAACAGTGATACAGTTTGATCTAATGTAATGTGACTGTAAAGTGCAGAGCAACACAAACACAGGGAGGGGCCGACACACTGTGTCTCCCCCCCCGGCAGACGTTCGGCTGTACACAATGCGATGCAAATGGAACAAGTCGAATGGCTGACATTTACTTCAGCACTTCGGTTTACTGTATGTGTGGTTGCCCTTTAAATCACTTGTGATCATTTTTGAACATGACTCCTTTCGTCGACCCCTTTTAGGTCCGTCACCTGAAAAAAGTGAGAATATGCTCTGTGGAGGATAAGAAGCTGAAAATGACAAAAAAAGTAAAAAGTTGGGCAGATTTTTAGGTAAGGGGCGGGATGTGGGAGGTGACAGTTATTATATATTCTTTATGGCTAGATTGACTAAACTTCTTCCTCTTTATTTGTCTTTGTGGAACAAAAAGCAGGTTTATGGGTGTTCAAATTTGTTTCCTGTTTTCGGTTCAGCTCTTTGCAGCTGTGCATCCATTTCTGTCAAACCACCGGTGCATGTATCCCCACATCATCCCGATGCCAGCCTCCTCCAACAAACCCGTCGATGTTTCCTTCACGACAGCCCTCAAACTGTACCTCGCTCCCCACTGCTTTTTTTTTCTTTTTTTTAACTGCTCATGCTGATCAGCAGGTGTGCACTGCTCTACAAAACCCCTCTTTCTCTCTCTCTCTCTCTGTGTCAGGTTCTCTATCTTCCTGTGTCAGACGCATTCATCCCTCTCTCTCTCTTTCTCTCTCTGCTAGTTTCTCTATTATTGTTTCTCTTCATCCCTTCCGTACTTGCCCTATAGCTCCTTTTGCTCTTCTCTGTAACTTCTCTTCTTCTGCAAACTCTTGTTTTTGCACACTCACATGTCTTTCTCAACTCGTCTTTATCTCTCCTGCATATTGTTTCGGGTTCCTCCTCACCAGACATGGCTGCATAACGCGGCTAAACGGAGGAAGGAAAGTGGAAGTTCCCCCACAGTTCTACTTCCTCGCCACATGAATATTCAACCTCGATCAAGCACTCAGACCACAAAACAGCCCAACATTACCCAGAGGCCTTTGCGATGACACCAAAGTCATTTTGGTGTCTGTGTGCACAAAAAGCATGTCCACAAAACTCGACAATAGCAGCCTTGTTTTCAGCCGAGTGCAAACGTAGTTTATGCAGTGTTGCACGTCTCAATCTGTTTATTTGCAGTAAATGCAAAGATTTTCACTTTTTTAAAATGCATTTATGTTGACTAAACTAAACACGCAATGGACCTACAGAGTGTTGTACCACATTTCTACAGCGCTCAAAGTGGCCTAACTAACTTCTAAATGGGTGTGTAACTGAAACGAACTGGGTGTGCGTGCATGTCTTTGCTGGTGTGTGTGTGAGGCTTTACAGACCAGTCCAAACATCCACCATCACCTGGCAGGAAAAACAGGAATGGGACTTGTCGCTGGGCGATTGCACAACGTTGCCGAGGATTCTCACTCGGCTGCAAAAGATCTGGAACTGAACTGCTCCCTGCTCTGTAACCTGAAACCCAGAGGACAGGCTGCACCACTTACTGCTAAGACAAAAGACACACTGATTCTTAAGTGCTCAAAAAAAAAGGGAAAAACAACCATCAACGGTGTTACTTTTCAACTCAGAGATCATACAGGCATACATTATTTTTTGTGTAGTATCACCAAGAGTGTGCTTGTGAGGATGTTAGGCTCCCGAGTGTTAAGTTGTGGTGAGTTTTTGCGTCTTAGTCTGAGGTTGTAAAGTGGGTCTGCATAATGTGGGTCTAGATGTCTGAAGTGTTTTTTTGCTGCTTTTGTCGACCCCAAACTGTTCTCATTATCTAACTCGACGAGGCATTTTCAGTGGAACCCAACAGAGGAAGTCTTGCAACCAGAACCACAAAGCTTCCTCAGCCCTCTGTCCTGGCAATAAATAAAAAAACAAAATAATAAGAGCCTTTCATCCACTTTGGCCAAGAAAAGGTTTATGGCAACATTATTATAACAGTTACATTCTCATCTGGATCTGTGACAAAGGATTTTTCTACTAGTTAATGCCTTATATATTCGTTTATATTTTGCTGTATGTCCAGAATGTATGGCACAAAGGACTTTGACTTTTTAAACGCATAGTGCAAGTACAAGGCGGACAGAAATGTAGAGGCTATGTTTAATTCCACAATATATATGACACATGTGAGAGATATGAGGGGTTTTTATAATCCTCCTCCAGTTTTTTCTGGATTGCAGTGAAGTTCAAATTCCAATTCCTGAATTGTAAAGAAAGTCTGAATGTGAGGGACAACACAGGTCAGTCAACTTAAATCCTGCTAACATTCATTATTGAGCTCTTAATGGGGCAGCAGTAGCTCAGTCTGTAGGGACCTGGGTTGGGAACCAAAGGGTCACCGGCTCAAATCCCCCACCAGCTCAGGAGCCCCCTCACTCTGACTCCATCTCTCCATTCGTACATGTCCATAGGATCATGTTTGTGCATGTGTGTGTATTTCAGCCTATGTGTGTGTGTAGCATGTTCAACACAAAAATGTAAAATAGAATTGCCCCTCGTTGGATTAATAAAGTATATTATCTTCTTCTAAATATGGATGGGAATTTTAGGGTAACTCAGGATGAAACAAAACTTGGTATGGGCCCATGATAACAATATCAAGACACAGCAATTATTTTTGGATAATTGGTAATTTGCAAAACAATAATACAAATCTACATCACAATAACAGATCAGATGAAGATTGCAGGATTAATGAATTGATTCACTGCAACTTGGTGTCACTTTCACCTGGTATCTTACTTCACTATTTCTTAACATTGCCTCAAATGATCCCGCTATCTTCTATTTCTTCTTCTCTTTTTATCCCGCTCTCAACTTCTGCTGTGGCCAATCAATTTTCATCTAAGTTACCCCTCATTTCTGTCATCACTACCTCTTAGTGAGGAGCCAGGAAGTAGTGATGTGGTGAGTCAAACTGGCAGATAAATCTGCTGATAAATATTGTAAATCAAAATATGGATATTTGATACGAGTGATTCAAAAACGGTATCACACACATCAGGACCACAAAATATTGTCGTGTCGATAATTTGTCCCACTCCTAATGAGAAGGTAAGGAGACATTTGCTTCATGCATTAAACCTTGAATTCCTTTGAGTGTTTTATATTTTTAATTAAACAACCATTTCTTTAATAATCTTTAACTGGTACTGTCCTTTGCCCGCCTTAAATGTGGTGCGTATATACGACTGCCCACAGTCAATAATATCCTCACCTGAACCCAGAGCTGCAGCTGCAGACATTATTGATTAAAGTTGTCATTTGGCCTGCAAGAGGACAATACATCAATCCAAAGCTTTACTGTGCCCCAAAGAGAAATGTATCTCTACAAAGAAAACATTCTTCTATTATACTATATGGGGATTAATGTGTCCTTAGTGACAACACCACTGCTTCATAACTTTCAATTAGACTTTTTCATTCTCAATAAAAGATTCCGTGTTCCTGAACTAAAGACAAAAGCTGCATCAAAGAATTTCAACAATTATTGCTCAAAATGAAGTTATTAGAAATGAAGGTACTCAAACAGGGTGTGTTTTTAATGACTGAGAAACGGCTTCCTGCCAGAAGAAACCCCGCAGAGTGAGATGCAGGTGTTTCACTCCTGTGTTTTAAGTATGAGTCAAACAGAGATGTGATCTGGAAAGGAACAAACAATCAACTGACATGCAGGTAAATAGTGGAATCTGAAGATGAAAAGATACAGTTTGGGGTCTGCTCAGGCTTTACACTTCTCGCTTTTGCTACCGCCTTCAGGCAGCTTTGATTTCTCTGTGTGTTTGCATTGAAAGTGTGCGTGTGTGCGTGTGTGTGCGTGTGTGATACACAGATTAAAGTAGTAAGGGGGGTGAAGAAGACTGCTCTGACATTTAGAGGCTTTGACAGGTTCTGGCGCCCACCTGTTCATAGACAAAGACTGGAGTAGAACAAACAGCAGTCATTATATTGCAAACTTAGGATCAAGCTGTCTACATCATTCTCCGGCTGCATAGTACATTTTTTAGAAATGACTCTTCATAGAAAGACAGAACATTTTATAAACAACAATGCATTTTGCTACAGCTTCTTATGGACAAACGTGTCCCTATAGAGAAGAAGCTTGGTGTAACTCTGCTCCTCTTCAACCAGAAGTTACCTGATTTATATATTTGTTTAGGGCTGTCAGCATTAACACATTAATCACAATGAGATTAAGTCCAGAAATGTACGCATTAATTTTTCTTAATCGTATTAATCCTATGCTATTTTTGCCCTTTTTGTTTTGTCCCTTTAAGCACACCGTATAAGCCACAGCAGCGTCTCCCTCTAGTCTTTCCTATGATGGAAAAGAGCGACCCTGATGTGCGTTTGAATTTCTAATTTTACTTTAAAAAAACTCCCAGACCGCTTGGTTGACAAGTCAAATGTCATATCCACCTTATGAAGTGAAAACAATAACTTTTAACATTTCTCTAAGCTGGTTTTATTTACTTTAAGATCTGTAATGAGTTCCTTATTCCCTGGTTAAGTTTACCTTCAATCTTCTGGAAGTTCTTTAGTTTCTTTCAAAATAATATCAGATTTGCATCCAAACAGGAAATAAAGTACCTTTAGCTTAAGGTTAAAAATAAAAGCTAAAAGTTCTAAATAAAAGCATGAAACGGTTTATTTTGAAATGCTAAACAATGGAATTTCAAACATGAAATTAAGATTAAATGCAATTAATGTAATTGTAACATTTTAATTGTTTGACAGTCCTCATTTTATTCAGTCACAAGTCAAGTCATGGTTCTTGTACTGGGAATCTATAAAAATAGACTTCACTAACTGCATGTTCTTTATACGTTACATTAACGCCCACTGGACTTTAAATGTATTTTCTTTACATGCACTCTGTCAGTAGGTTACATACACTGTAAGATTTTTTTCTCATAGTCTACTGCACAGCTCCTACATTGCGCCTTTTGTACATTTTGTGTTTTTTTTTGTGTTTTTTTTATATTTAATATTTTACATTTTTAAATTCCATTTTATATATTGTAATATCTTCTTATACAGTATTATTAAAGTTGTTACTAGTTCTGCTTTATTTCCTTGTTAATTGTTTAGCACCAATACACCAAGTCAAATTCCTTGTATGTGTAAATGTACTTGGCAATAAAACCTGATTCTGATTCTGATTCTGATTCTGATTTACATGACATTGTATGGAGCAGTTGGTAAGTTTTAGTGTTAAGTTAAATCAGAATATAGAGACAAACTGTGGTGATTGAAAAATCATCCTCTGCGGGCAGTAATCCAGACTGAAATCAAGTATATTACCAAGACACTGGGCCAATACGAATACATTTTCTACCCCTAACAATGACCTGTGGCCATCACATGAATATCTCTGTCTCAAACACAAGCATCCAAACAGGTGGGCACACAAATATTCAAACACACATGCCAAACTTAACTTTTTGTTCAGACTTCTCTTACATCTAAATCAAACTGTTTGTTCTCGATTGTCTCATTCTCTTCCTCTTTTGTTATTCACGTCACTATTTAGCTGTTTTATATCACCACTTACAAAAAAAGGAAGACAAATTCTACCAAATTTTAACTGTATCAAAAAAGTGAAACCACCCACAAGTGGTCCAGTTACCATCAAAAACATGTTGTAAACCATTTCAGTTTCATTCCTGGATGTTTTCTACAAATTATGACATTTTTTTGTTAGAATGGACTTCAAATCTTAGTTTAGTAAGTTTGTCCATTAAAGGTGCACTATGGAGTTTTGGTAGAGTAATGTGAAAGTTGGAGAAATGTACAGATTATGTGGTATATATTCATAACTCACAAACACACAAACTTTCCTCAGAGGAAAATTTGGTCCCTGAAAAACTGTTTGGAGATAAAATGCTACGTGAGAAGTTATGGTGGGGGACAGTGAAACCGTAACTCTCCTGGTAGCTTTTAATCTCCAAACAGTGTTCCAGGGACCCATTTTTTTCTTTGAGGACATTTTGTGTATTTAGTTCAGAAAATATAGCATAGAATTGTTTCACTTCTCCAACTTTCAAATTCCACTACCAAATCTACATAGTGCATCTTTTAAAAATAATGTGTAACATATGAAATATATAATATCAAACTTAAAAACAACCAAGGCAGTCAAATCAATTCTTTAATGAGAGAAACCCATGCCTTAAAAATATACATTGTGTTCTTCACTGCAGTTTGTCTTCATGTAAAGTCATTGATGTGTAAAACAGAGCTGAACAATCTGCAAACTTCCTTCACCACATTCAATGTTGGACTGGTTTAAGCCATGAACGGTTCAATGACTGTGCATCTTTTTTTGTTTTTGTTATTGATAAATAAATCACATACTTTAGGACATAAAAATACACAAGCTATGCAAATACCTGAGAGCCCTCACATTAGAAAAGTCCTTATCGATATCAGAGTTGATCAACCAGCACACATTTCTGGATTATTTCAATATTCAGTGCCAAAATATACACCTTTCATATATTATTTCATAAAAAATACACCTGTGACCCAGCCTTTTTTTACATTTTCTGTAAACATTTTTAAACTTAAAAAAAACAAAAACACACACACCAAAGTTCACAAAACTGTTTGCATTAATATTTCAGCAGAAAAATAGACATTTAGCAGAGACATTTTCAAAATGTAAAAAAAGAATCCCCGTAATGTGATACAACAGTGATCATTTTGATTTTCAAGTAAAGTCCTGACAGGGCAGACAATAGACCTTTTTGTGTCACTTCTGTTTTGATCATATGGCTGCGTCATTTAAAGAAGTTGTTAACAAGTAAGGCTCTGCTTGTCACATAGTTGTGAGTACAAGAAAATATAAGTCTGTGTCCCGAAGTTTTACCAAATAAAATGTGGAGAAGAAACAAAAAAGGGTAAAAAAAAAAAGTATTTAAATTTGAGAATCATATCATATAATTTGACAATTGCAATATATTGTATTCTTCTTTTTTGTCTTTAACAGTGTTGTTCTGGAATATGATTATTAGAAATGAAATCTGTGTCATAATAACTTATATTTAATTACATTAATTAGAAGGATGTGTGGCTTTTACAGGACCCATATATAAAGGGCTTTGAATAATCATTTATACAGGGCTATCTTTATAGCGGAATGTAGAGAGTACATATTACAGCTGTGAGGTGTAAACAACTTCCAATGCCAATACTTTACAAACAGTAAGATTTTATGCTATGCTGGGCTGCAGGTGTGCTTAAATGAAGCGACATGTAAACAGAGAAGAAGCTGCCTTTTGATCACAAGGAGACATTGAACAAAGAAAAGTAACCTTCGAGAATTACCGTTCATGTTGCAAGTAAGACACAACTAATGCAAAACTTGTTGTGAGCAGTATTAGCATTAAAAAGCATGTTCATCAGACAGCTTACAGCATAGGAAAAAAAACATACGTTAGGTCTTACAGTCAAATCTTTATGTCTACAAGAGAGAAAAAAATAGCATTCATATTGTTAGAGATTGGTTCCCAATGTTTCTCCAATTCAATCTGAAAGCTAAAAAAAACGCACAAAAAGTGCAGGGCCAACTGTAAAATGCACATTCTCAGAGTCAGTCTCTGAGTCTTTTCACAGGTAGACAATGGAGAGAAACCGTAAAGCAGCAGCTAGCCTTCTTTTAAATGAAGTCTGTTTTCCTTCAACTTACTGTAAATGTTGGACCAGAGATTCGGAGGTGGAAAGTGTCTTTTCTCCTACTCCCCATTTACATTTTGCATACATGAGTTTGGCATGTTTTCAGAAGGAATGCTATAGATTAAGGAAGTGTCTTCAGAGCAGTACTGTGGAAAAACTTCCTCACACTGTGCCATTCTTGACCCCCCCTCTGTATTAGGTTCATACATGTATAGATGACATTATAGCAATGCAAAAGCAAGATCAGAGAGAGGAAATGTGACGGATTAGAGTGTGTGTGCTTGTGTGCGTGATGGTGTTGGTGACAAGCAGACAATAAGTAAACTGGTTCGAACCTACAGTAGGCCATCAAGATGATCTATGCCAATAGGTCACAGTGGATATCAAGAATCCCTGCTGACAACCATTTTTTGCTGCACCATAACTTTTAACAGCTTTGGACAAAGCACCAAAATAAGCACTTTATGTGTAGTTTATAATGTTTCTGTGTATTTGTCAGGGCATACAAATATGATTTAGACGGACCTGATATGTGCATATGTAGGGCCAATGAATTTGCTGAGCATGAAAAAAGTACCAATAATGATGAGCCAACAGGAACTCATTGCCATGCATGGATACAAAAAACACATCTATCTCGCCTCAATCAGAAAGTCAATATGGACACAAATCCTGGAAAATAAAGTAGCTTAAGTTTCATCAAAGAAGAGAAACCCATGCGGTATCTTCAGCTGTCTTTTCTGTTTCCTTTGCCATAGCATGTCATACTCCAGACACATAGTTAATACATTACTGTACTGTAGCCCCTGCCATTTAGTGCTATCACTGTGCATGTCTGCCAGTTTCAGACAAACTCTGATACTCAAAGTTTAGGCCATCTTTGTAGCCAGACTGCAAGCAACACCCCCCATGAATCACTGGGATATTATAAGAACAAAAGAGAAACAAAGAAATGGACCGTTATTTCTGTGGACAATGCATTAGCTTGGCAGGTTATAAAAGAATGAAAAGATGAGAAAAAATGGCCATTTGTTGCCGACCTTTTTTAAAGTTGGCAGGTCTTTCTGAAACCATTAGGCTGGATTTTGTGTACTTCCCTGTTTTCCTTTCATTGTCGTTTTTCTTTATGATCAATAGTTCTACCTTGTAAGTGCAAAGTGAATAGATTCTGATGTGTTTGGAGAAAATACTTTCATTTTGTGCATCAAATGCAGTTTCAATTGACAGAGAAAGAAAGGTTTTACAATCTGAGTGTATAATTAATGATTGTACTTAATTCAATTTGAATAGACAAAACAACATTTGCATTGGATATACTATATTTAGTGTGGACACAATTGTCAGAATATTGTTTTTTTACTTCTCCAAAAACTGAACTAAAATCCAATTTAAATATGATTTGAACTAATTCATCTATTATTCAATAGCAAAAAAGCCTCATTGAATTGTGGGTCATCTTTGTTTCCGGCAAAGTAAACATCAATGAAAATAAAAAATGTTAATTACATTAGCTAGCTAGCACTGAATATTTAGGCTCCTAGCATATTTAGATTATTACCACTGCATATCAAACATATATATATATATATATATATATAAAAACAATTTTGTAAGCTACAATAAAATACCCGTAACGGTTAAATGATGAAGGCTATCACATCAGAAAAATGCCACTAACTAGTCGTAAAGAGGTAGTTGTCTGCCATTAGCTAGCTATGTAGCTTTTCCACCGAGTTAGCATTAGCTTTTCGGCTAACCTCGACTTAAACTCCAGCAACAAACAGAAATTAATATAAATGCAATTTTCATAAGTAATATCGTGATTTTCTGAGAATAGGAAATAACAGTCATTAAAGCCATAATGTTATTGAGCTACAAACAGTAATGTCCAACTGTGATCTAGTTTTTGCTTTTTGTTAATCTCATCATCATTTATTAGCTAATTGCAATTGAACGTCACTGTATTTTTGATCGTGGCATTTAAGTTATCTTTACTTATATTTAAAGACTACAGGAATTTAAGTCTCAGAAATTGTATTTGATGTATCTATTAGTGGGGATACAGAGTCAGTTTTCTTCCCTTTCTATTTTTTATGTTTATTACCACAATCTTTTCATTAATGTTTGTATGCTAAATATTTCAAATTATGCAGTTAGACAAGGTAAAACTAATGCAGAACTAAAGCTCCTATATGATGGTAAGACTGAACATTTTCAATCTGCAGATAGACACAATTTGACAACCCAACAATGCAACAGCAATGCGAAGTCCAAGTCCGAATGGAAACCAAATCACAGTTCAAACACTGTATCAAATGACCATATAATTTCACACCATTGTTCAAACGAAAATTATGAGCCACAGCAATGACACAACCAACACGGATACTAAATCATGTGCCATGGTTGTTGGGCCAGTTTCATATTTTTTTTTTTTTTTTTTTTTTCCATGAAAGATTCCAAAATGGTTCAATTTCAACAAAAAAAAAAAACATTTGTGAATACCTGAAGTCTTCACTACTGGCATCAGTGTTAATCATTGCATTCTGTCTGATTGAATGAAAACATGTCAAACTTCATCTACTGCATTGGGCCCACAAGGCAGAAACATAAACATATTTTCATATCTACGAATTCATTTTAAGTTTAAAAAAAAAAAAAAAAAAAAAACATTGTAGGAAAGAATGATGACAGAACAAGCACAAAAGTAGACATTTGTGAAGAGGACTCAAATGACAACCAGTAAAAGTCGTCTGACAGCTGCTCTGGTGTACATTTCAAGAACATTTTAGAGGAAAACAAAACTTACCTTCCTGCTTCTGCATTATTCTTAATTAAATACGTAAAAAATGCGTCTTTGGCCCGTACCTTCATATGATTCAGATTCACAACAAAGTAGCTTAAAAAGTAGTCTATGCTATGATTGTGCTACACTTTTCAAACAGTGCCATTCAACTGTGCAGTTTTTAGAGGTCTGGGGTACAAGGATGTAGCTCAGGCTATTTCCCCTTCTCTTCTTTGCCCTTCCCTGAAATCCATTCCATCCTCTTAGTGGAAGGTGTGTTCACCTCGGACTATGTGGGAGGAGAACTCATAGCGGTCTTTGCTGCGGTGACCACAGATGTTGCACTCTAAAGGATCTCTGTATCCATGGCAACCCATGTGGATGGTGTACATGACATGATCAAGGAAGAGCACCCGACAGTGCTCGCATTGGAAGGCTCGCAACTCCTGGCCTTCGCGTCCGAACACCCGCACTCCTTCCTGTCCAATAGGCTTCTCTGCAGGCATTCGCATTATCCTAGGCCCAATCCCTGCCCCGCTTCTGGATGATGCTTCCGCCACCCGCTCACCTGGATAAACGACTGCTGGACTGGCTCGAGACCTGACGCCTTGAGGTGCCCCATGATAGCCATGCCTTTCTTGAGGGCTGCTGCGAGCTGAGTCAGCAGAGTCAAGTCCACTGTTGTTAGGAGATTCGTCTTGCCCTGGATGGTTTGGCTTACCCTGTCTCGTTAAAGCAGTTGGGCCATTAGTGGTAGGAAGGCTGGGGAAGTCGTGGGGCTGGGGTGGAAGCGTTTCACAGTTTCCTGGACGCTCTGATCGTTGACCGATGGGAAGGATATGATGGAAGAGAGGGTTGACCATGGGCACCATATCTGCCATAGAAAGAGGATGGTGTAGCATGGGCCGATGGGCATCTGATCCCAGATATGTCATGGCGTTGCTGATGGCTTGGTCCATCATATGGGGCGGCATCAGTTCAGCTTGCTTCTCGTACTTAAGACCCATCTCATAGCCTAGTTCAGGGTAGCTGTAGCGTACCATTTTTTCACCTGCAGAAAAAAAGCACTATAAATTGATGGAATTGATTGATTTAACATGATAAAATGGTTTTCAAAAGACACAGAACAAAAAAGTATCAATCAACAGCTGGGTGGAAGGAAACTGCCGTGCTTTTTTGCTGGAAATGAAAAAAACAAAAGCACAGATGTGAGCTTGGCTTGACTTCACACATTACTCTTTCTAGCCTGTCAAAGGTATTTTGCTAATATTTGGGGCTTGTTTTTCATATTTTGTACATTACGTTCTTCTTGCACGAGTCTAATACAGTGGAAAGCCCCATCCATCTACTACTGCACTGTTTAACCCCTCCAGAACAGGGATGCGGTGAGATGTTTTCTCTCAATAAGAGCAATGGCAGCGTTACAGGTGTACCTAACCACAAAGTCAAAAACATTTCCTTGCTTACAGTCAACCACTCGCTCTAGCTTGTTCAACATCTTTTTTTTTTCTAATAGTGTGGCAAATAAAACCAAATTTAGAGTCAGAAGCAAAAGGTAATGCAATCTTAGCAAGGGTTCTTTCCAAACGTTCCAGTGTCAAGTATTATTATTATTTTTTTAACCTTGATCATGTAAATCAACACCAATACTGAATGAGTTGAACTCAATTTGAGGTTTTACACACAAAACAACGAATGTGACTTGCATGCCATTCCATCATTGCAGAACACTACAAACAGATTAAAATCAACCACGACATCAGCTTCAGAGACATAAAATCCTTGAATACTATAAAGATCAAAAATGCTATACCAAGTGGACACTGATGCAAATAGTGTAAAAAAAAGTTGAAAATATTGAAATACCCACCCACAAATTTCTGAGGTGTGGTGCTCTTTCTTTTGCCCACATTGTTTTGCAGCCTCTCAATAACAGGCGGTCGATCAAAGTTACCAACGCTGTTGGCCTCTGCCATGGGCCTCGGCTCTTTAGGACCCTCACCTGAAAGAAAGAAGAAGGCAATGGGTTTAGAAAGTGCAGGAATGCAGCTACCGACAGATTGTTGAAAAGAGCAACTCCCACACATTGGAAAATAAATGGAGCATACTGTATTGCTTTACTTGGTATATAAAAAAATAACAAGTTGAAAATTAATCCATAACCTCCGTTTCTCCAACCTAAAAAGTAAAAATTCCTGAAATAATATCAAACACTGATCTTTGACTAATTTAAAGGTATAACTTTATTAAACATGAATAAAAAAAAAGAATAGAAGAGAAGGACAAAGATTTTCTACACTGATTGAAAAAGCAAAAACGATAAAAAAATAGAGTAAAAAAAGAATAAATTGACAGAAAAAAATCTGTTTTATGTAAGCATTTTGTCTTAATAACCATCCTCCCCACATTAAAGACTAATGTTCTCCCACCACTCTTATGCAGTGTTTTTCTACCCCAAAAATGTACACCATTAATAATAACACACGTCACAATTTTCCTGGTTTCAGTTGAACTATTCACCTGTGTAAGGGCCAGTGTTGGCCGTCGGATCCAAACTGATGCCCTGTAGGTAACTATGGCAGCGCTCTTTATGTTCCTCCAGAGAAGTGCGTTGTTTGTAGCTCCGGCCACAGTAGTTGCACTTGTGTGGTTTGCCAACTAAAAATTAAAAGACATTACATTAGAGCATATTCATTTCATTCACTGCTGTACAGACAGAAAGAGTGGGTAGTGTCTCATAGGGGTTGCACAGACTTGTCGACTAGTCGACTTGAAAGCTGTGTGATGATGCTTTATGCCAGATGTTAGTTTTCGCAATCGACAATCTAAAAGACTGATTGAGCAGGACTATGACAGTGAGTATGAAAAAGTGCTTTGTTTCCCTGAGTTCTTTTCTTTCCTTTGTGTGACTTTTTTTTCTTTGCATTCACTTACATGGGGGTTGTAGCCCACATGTTTTGTTGCATACGTTATTGCAGCTGTTGCAACCTGCTGTTTCTTTCTATGTTAACTGTCTGCTTTCAGCAGCATAAGCATTACGTTTTGCAAATAAATGTTTTGGCTGGATCCCTTCGGTTTTGGTTTTATTGATAACTTTCATAAGCTACTAGTCGACATCAACTAGACTATCATCACATGACTGTTGACTTGCAAAAAAATTAAAGTTCTGCAGCCTCTAGCCTCAAATGCGATAATGAAACCTGCTACAGTGTGTAGTAGTAGTAAATCCTGTGAAGAGTAAGAAGTAGAAACAAAACCAGCCTCTGATATCATGGCTGTTCCACTACTAGTGTTACATGGAGGTGGTGGTAGGAAACCAACTCCGATGTTTAACTGTTGTGGAGGTGTGGAGGTGTACTGTGATTCATTGTGCCATTTGTTCTCCATTTCATTCCTTCCTACCCCAACAAGTGGAAAAATGAAGACATATCCTTCACATTTATATTTGAAAAGGCCATTAGCGCCTCTATTATTTCCACCCATACAGTATACTGTAGTTTGCAGGAGCAGTTAATCACCAGATGAATGGGTTAAACTAAATAAACAAATGCATTAAATGGTGAACAAGTTTCACATCAAATTTCGCAAAAAAAACTGAGCAAGTTTCATTAACTTGTGACTGTTGTGTCTGATAAAATCTACTATTTGTTAAGCTCTCTTGTGTCATCACTTTTGAACAATGAACCTAAATGAGCTGATTTAAAAAGGGCTTGAAATGTAATTGAAACATACCGCATTATTTAAATTGAAAACACTACTCAGCAAGGCCATGGTGGGGAAATAGGTCTGACAGAGTATTATGAAAAAACGAATGTAATGACTCATAAAGGGACTCGGCGAGTAAACTGGAGGCCGCATAAGCCCACCTATGTGACCCAGACAACAGCATTAGCAGAGTGATGTAGTAAGACATTAATGGCTATAACGGTGACAGCTTTCAGGGGAGGAAGATGTGTGCAGATGATCCTGTGATCAACACTGTGAGATCAGAGAAACCAAACACGTTTCAGTCTGATGCACAGAGGCTGTTACACACATCCATGCACACACACACACACACACACACACATGCACATACGCTCATAGGTTACAGTTCACACTGATCAGAAGTACTTTTTCTCTTATGTGTTCTTCTGAAACACAAGTGAATATTCCCTTTGCTGTAGTGTTACATGGCAGTGACAGTATGTTTTACTTGTTTGCATGGTCACTTTGCATAGATAGGAACTTGTTAACAGTGAATCATGTGCACTGAACAATGGTAATAAGTTTGCTGCTGTATCCATCATTCAGTGTTGCTGTGGTCTCTAAATGACATTCTATCAGCAGAACATAAAACTGAGCTTCATTATCATTTGTTTCCTAGTATACACACCAAAAAGTGGTTTCAGTAAATCAAAGCATGTGTGAGTGTATCTGCAGGGTCATGGCAGTGATATTAATTTGGGTAGAAAGATGACTTAATTCCAGATTTCCAGATACACTGGAAACAGAGCATTTGGCATTAGTCGATCAATAAGCACTCTCTTGTTCTTAATAACTCACATCTACACACTTTCTCACCCACAGTCACTACACAGACTTTATTACTTTTCTCATATTTATACAACCGCCCACACACAGCCTTGTGCAGATGTTGGATAGACCCGATGAATCCACCTTTCAGCTGCTATTCATATACATGCAAATGATCAACACTCGGCGCTAAGATTCACTTGAATGGTCACATTTGGCTAGTAAAAAAAAAGGAACCTGTTCAATTTAACAGTTTTTCATGAAAGAATATGAAATTCTTGGCCTCGCACATGTTGCCTTTACTGCATTATTCTTCCTCTAATCAATCAGATAATGTCATCTTTCAACATTTGACATTTGACATTTACCTCACCTTTCTATTTACCTGGCTTGTTTTATATTTCCCCCTCTCCTGGCCTCTTTCTTTAATGGTTATTAACCACCTTTTGGTTACACCTGTTCTTCGTCGAAGAGCACCACACTAGTTTCAGAGCCCCTGAAAACACAGAGTACTGATTTCCTGCATATAAAATAATTTCACGACAAAGTAGAGTGAAAAAAAATACAATAAAGAAATAACAGCGTAAAAAAGTGAAACCGAGATTACAGACAGGCAGGCGGATTCCAAAAAGCACACTTTACCTCTATCTAAAAAAGAGAATAGTGTATGAGTAACCCTTGTGGGGGTATTTAAGGCAGAAATGACAGTATTGTCTGACCTTGATTCAAAGCGCACACGAGAGGAGAGCACTCTGATAGGAAAGTGGGTTACAGTTGAGAGAGACAGCCAGCTCTCCCCATGTGTCTCTCAACAGACAGATAGTTTCCTCCTTAGCGACAGTAGCAACTATGGAACAGCTTGTCCTTGGTACTAAACCACAAAGCACTCGCAGTGCTGTTTTTATCAGTGTTTCTATCAAGAAAGAATATGAGACAGAGGCTGTTTTTGAAACTGCCTACTATACTAGTGGTATGTACTCATTTGGACATGCAGTATGCAGTATGCGAACAAATGCAAGAGCCGCAGTATGCCAAAAATACCCAGACGTCGTGCTAATTCGGACAAAATTCACAGTTTGCATCAGACCAGTCATCACTGCGTACTGTTTCCCACAATGCAAAGCACAGGTCAGAGTCTGAACTGACCGACAGCAACGGTTATCATAACCGGGGAGCTAATCCCAATCCGACCAAACCACACAAAGATACCACTAATTCTCGTTTTCATTCTCAAAAACATGCAAATCAAAATAAATCACTTTTCACCGATTTCAGACCGTAAGTGGATGTGTCACTGTCGTGGTGTTTGCCGTCAGCTAGGGGTGTTGTTTACTTCTGCATTCCAAAGGCCAGAAACCAGCTTAGCCGGGCCTGGTTTACTGCAAAAAAACCACCAACTGACAGTCATACTTCATACTACTGTCCAACGTAGTACGCAGTGCATACAGCAGTGACCAAAAAACTGGTGGCCAAATCTGCCCCTCCGAAGTTTTCCGCCTGACCCCCAGAATATAATTATATTCAGAAAAATGTAAGGAGGAAAAAACAAGTTATTGTGTATAGGGCATCTTTTTACTCCTATCTATTGAAGCAACCCCAACACAATTGAGAATGTAATATGTTTTAGTCATTTAGACAGTGCCTGTCAAGAAAAAAGCTGGCCCTTGTTCAAATGTATTTGATGACGCCTGACATACAGCACACTCCGTTCAATAGGAGTATGTAGGATGTGGTTTCAACAGCCAGAGGAGTGGGCATACAGGTCACATGGCTACTGTGGCTGCTGTAGTTAACTAGTTCCCAAAAACTGTGCTCAGCTCAAATATTAAAGATACCTAAAAAAACCCTGTAGATTGTCGTTTTGAATTTTTTTCATAAACTTATTTTAAACATGGCTCAAGCTTTTCATAAAATGGTGATATGTGTGAGTTTGTCTTTCTGAGGGTACATTTTTGTCTTAAGATCACATCTTATTTTGGAAAGAAAACGTAATTCAAGGCTCCTTCTTTGTGTCAGAGGCCAACAAGCATGATCGAGTACTGACATGGAGTGAAGTGGAAGGGGTTTGACCATGTAAGACAAACACACAAGCAGGAAGAAAAAATGAAACAGGGATATTTCTTAAAGCTCCAGAGTTGATTTTGGACCCCCCTTAGGATAAAGCAGTACATCTTATATATGTTAAGTAGTGTTTGCCGACAATAAATACCATCCTGCTTTCTAGTAACAGTGAAATGTATCACTCATTGAGATCTTTGCCATAGAAAAGTAAAAAGTTCTGTGTGTTGCTAATCACTTGATCTGAAACCTACCCCCTGGCAGTGGCTTTAGGCATTAAAATAACAATATAGAAATCATGGAACTTCTTCCTGAAGTTCTTGTTTGCTTTTGTAGGTCATATAGAGGCATCAGTATCCATTTCAGTTTGTTTCACAACCAGCTAAAAACTCTGAACAGGAGCTTTAAATTTAAAACTCTATTTAATTCTGGGGTTGACTATGAGCATAACCTAATCAGGCGTTTAAAAAAATGATGCATGAGTGCATGTGTAAAAAAAGGAAGTAAGAAGGTTGATGTGGAGTCTTACCAGCATGAGTGCGCAGATGACCAGTTAGAGCATCACGCCGCCGGCAGGCATAGCTGCAAAAAGGGCATTTGAAGGGTTTTTCGCCTGTGTGCAGCTTGATATGTCGCAGCAGGTTTCCCTTTTGGGTGAACGAGACACCACACTGGTTGCACTGGAACGGCCTGTCACCTGATAGAGGCAGACACAGGAAGTCAATACCACACTCATGGTGGAAGATGTTTTTAGAAAGCATCAACAACCCTCAAGACCATTTTTACGTTTCTGTCACTGACAACACAGTTTGTCTCCCCGTGTGCAAGAAGCACTAAGAACAGATACCTTCATATACCTTTATATCATAGAAATAAAACTGTATATAGTCCTAACATGACTTATGACTACATCAACTTTTTCTTTAAATAGTTAACTAAAATCAATGGCTTTGTGTCAAACTTAATTGAAATCTAGTGTAACTTTGAATAGACTGTTTTAAATTCAACTGAGTAAATATACTCCAAAATACTCTGAAAATAAATAAATATGGGCCGATTGACTGTAAATTTACGTGGTTGTGACACCCAGGTAAAACTCATCTTTGGGCTGGATGATAATTACCTCAGTAATATTTTTCGTATTTTAGACAGCATCCCCATTTGTAGTAAAAGCACATACATGTTGATCCCCCCCTTGGCACAGTGTGTATTGAGATGCTGGCCTGACTCAAGCTATTACTCTCCAAATTGAACTCGAAAGATTTCCCCATGTTTGCGTAATTTCAAAGACATAGTTTGTAAAGATGTTCCTTTAGAAAATACCAAGAAATCAGCCAAATTATAACCCAGTTAAACATGGCTAAACACTGCCCAAACCACATTGCATGTAGCCTATTTAATTGCCATTTGAAACAGTTCATTACAATCTTAAAATGTGTGGCACTTTGCAACTTGCATTGCTCTGCCAAATAATGTCAAATTGTTTTTCTCACATAGGCTATACGCCATCACCACCAGCCGTCCATCCTCCTTGGAGGTTGACGTCCACATGCCTGTTTTGAATGTGGTTATTCATTGCTAGTTCAGTGGTTCTATGACAGTTTACCTGAGCTGCTGCAACAAGATGCCAATTGTCCACAGTGCTAGTTTACAGACAGGTTGTAAAGTGGACAGAGCTGCAGGCACATTAACCTGAGCTGCAGCCATGTTATGTCACTATGTTACCATGTGGCTATGTTACAGCTTAGACACATTCAACCAGCATTGTGGGCCTACATTAACAAAAATATGAATAAATAGTTTCAGTGGCTATTAATCCTGCTGCAAATTGGCTAGGGTTTAAACGTTTAGTCAAGTAATGGTGCACATCCCTAGTTTGTATACTGCTGAGTTATTTTATAACACATAGAGAACTAAGGATCTACACTGTCCAATAAAGTAGTTCCTAAACTGTATCTTACATATGTTCCCATAATTAAGCACCGGTACGTGTGTCCATCTTCTTGCACAAAGTAACTGATGGATTTTACATTATCTAAACCCAGACAGTTCAGAACACACACCTGATTGTAAAGGCTTTAATAACTGCTGTCTTCTCTTCTAAAGGTAAATCTTTTGATCTTAAGCCAGTTGGAAAAGAGAAATATGATCCTAACGCTGTGACAGCCAGCGCACTCATGGCGTCAGTTGGAACAGGTTGCGGGGGATTCCAAAGATATTTTTTCCCTGATAATAATTCCAGGTCTGAGCTATTGTCTTGGACAAAAAAAAAAAACAAGAATAAACCCTGAAAGAACTCCACACCCACTCTCGAGGAAAACAAATGATCTCTGAGTCACTCTTAAGATGGGAAAAAACAACAAACATAACATACCTCCCTGATTAAATACAAAATAAAAACAAAATATCCTGTGTGGATTATGAAAGCCCAAAGGGTGTCCGTGAAAAAGAAATGAAGTAGTTATAGCCGATCGTTTCTTAAAGCTTAACATGCTTTTAATGGCATCTGGAATAATACCCATCAGTACCGTTTGGTTGTCGACTTCCTGAATCCGCTGACACATTTGATTCAGATAATCCATCCTGTAGATTGTTCGGGCTGTCAGTCATGGACTCCTCCAATGTGTCTCCTTCCTCCCCTGTTTGGCCTATTTCTTCAAGTGCTGGGCTTCTGTTGTCAGCCTCCTCCGCTGTGTCTTCCTCTTGCTTAATTGTCACTTCTGTAAAACACAAACAACAGCAACCATTAGATGCACAGTTTAGAATGTCAAATTCTAAGTACGGTGGTTTTCAAGGGAAACTTATGTTAAAGAAACATTACAGCAACTATAAGTGGATTATATTTAAATAGCCTGGGACTACCAGTGATTCAGGTTTTGATAAGATGGATGAAAGGTTAGGGTTGGAGGCCTGAAAGCCTCAGTAGTAGAAATGAGTTGTAAAGACCTGAGATCAACTTTGTTAGAAGACGATAAACTGGGTTGGCAGGAGGTCAAATGAGTTGATATGCAATGCTTATAGGTTAGGGTTAAGGTTAGGGGAAAGCTGTGCAAAATTATGTTTCATTAAGGGGCATGTGAGGGTAGAGTTCCCATACCATTTTTTTTTTCTGATACCTTTAAACATTGTGGTGATACTGAGTCCTGGATCAATTCCACTATATTCAAATTATTAAAAATACTACTGTTTAAAAAATTGAGGGACTATAATGCTTTCTATTTTGGCAATATTAGTTCAACCCATTAAACTGTCATTGTTTGCTAATTTTCAAGTGATAAATTCACTGGCATAAACTCTTCCCTCTTCTAAATCTGTAGTGTCAAGTGGCAGCCATCAAACATCCATGGTAGCAAACAATGCAACTTGTTGTGTAGGTAACTATTTGCAGCGATAGAGATAATTGGTTTTCCGGTGTAACAACTTAATTTTTTGCAAGGCTAATATATTACAGTATTGTATTGGTGCATATGTTATCATATTAGCTGATAGTCCTAAATGATTTCAGGCTGTGTCAGAGGCAAACTTAATAATAGTATTGATATCAGAACAACTCCAGTAGAGGGGGGCATGCTATTAACTCCCAGTAACTCAGAGACAGCATTGGGATGGACTGACGCATGAGAGAGAGAGGGAGAGAAAGAGAAACAGGCTGGTCTGGTTCCTGGCTGTCCCTGGGGAGAAAGGGAGTGTCAGAGGCCCTGTAGCTTAGAACACATGACAGGCAATGGGAGACCGGCTGGATGACAAGGGTGAGGGATTGTATAATTGTTTGTGAGCGTGGGCGTTTGTGTGTGTGTGTGTGTGTGTGTGTGTGTGTGTGTGTGTGTGTGGTAGTGGCAGGAAAGTATTCCCCACCTGCAGTCTCTAGCTGACAGTCAGCAGCAATTAGACACTCTAATTATCATCTAGTATCACACAACTAGCATACACATATAAATCAAGAGGATAGAAATACATATGCAACAGACCAACAGTCAGCTGGAGTCATTTGTTCCACAATAGTCAACATAATTCTCAAATGTTCAACTGTGTTTCAGACAATTCAGCCAAACAGTTTAGGTAGTTGTACCATTTTCCGCCATTTTTACACAAATACTACAACTTGATTTAACCATTAACACAATGCAGGTTGTGATTTAGCAGAAAACATTATGACAAACTGGTGTTTCCATTGTATTCACCATTATTAACTGCATTAGCAGGCTTTCATGGGGATACACTGCCTATGTTGCTTGAATTTAATTTTTTTTTTTTTATTATACAACCCTTGAAGACCAACCTGTGATTCTTCACCTTGGAGTAACTTCCTCCACTTGAGCAGAACCGGATTTTGCAAGAATCACTCAGGGTTATAATCCTGCATGTGGGACTGCTTACACTTACAACTCTTGGGCTTGTTAATGGGTTAAAATTGATGTAAAAGGGGATTTAGATATCTTGGGGAAAAAAGTCTGGACACCTTCCAGGCTACCCTTACTGACGAT
This sequence comes from Labrus mixtus, assembly GCF_963584025.1. Lineage (NCBI taxonomy): Eukaryota > Metazoa > Chordata > Actinopteri > Labriformes > Labridae > Labrus > Labrus mixtus. The sequence goes on from NC_083624.1 coordinate 23,072,044, forward strand.
CCAGTTTAGGGAATTAAGTGGTAATAATCACAGAGTGAGCATATGAGAATTGTTTGACCAAAGCCTCCCATGTGAATGCATCCATCAAGCGTCCCCTCAGGCCTTTGGAACTGCTTGCACTTAACACTCACAGGCTTGTAAAATAAATTTAGAAATTCAGGTATCATTTCCAACCAACCAGATTCTTTAGACAGATGCTGTACAGTATGTTTCCCATGCCACAATTTGTAGAGAAGAAGCACTTATCCCAATACCCACAATGCAGTTGAGCCTTGTCTTCGTCAGCTGTATCCTGGCAACACAGAGCAGACCTGAACGTCCTTGCTATTCAGCTCCAGCATCTTTACATCTGTCTCTCAAGATACAGTTTTGTTATATTCACCTCCTCTGGATTCACCGCAGTTTAGTCTGCAATCTGTTTTTATAACCAATTTAACATCAGGGTGAAAGATCCCTTTTGATGAAGAGGTTGACCAACAGCACCACTCCATTATAAAGAAAATATTCTGTCACAATCGCTACCAAGACTGTCACTTTATGCCCGAAGGATGTAATTCTACTCCTCTACCTTTTATCACAAGACACAGTGCACATTACCAAGACAACTGCTGTACAGTTTGTGTTTAGGCCTGGGAGTTTCATTCAGATGGTGTGGTGCAGCCGTTCTTTTGTAACCAACACTCAAATAGCAAACCCATGTTGGGTAACTTCCAGAATGACAACAGCTCTTATCGGTGAAGAGTATCTCCCTGTGAACACCCTCACCCCGCCTGCCTACCTGTCTCTCAAAACCTGTGGGAGACGGGCTTCTCTTTTTCTCCCTCGTCTCTCTTAGTTCCCCCTTCTCTCACTTTGCCACTTCACAGTGACATTGCTTAAGATAATCTGAGGCATCAGGTTAAAAGGGCTGAGAGGAGGAACCACGCAACACTTCTGAGAAAGAGTTGCAATATGGCCTTTATGTACAAAATCCTTTCCAAAGGGCAACTCATGGCGGCACATTTAATGGCATTTTCACCACGGTCGCGATATGAGTATTCAAAGTAAAAGTCAAAATTCATAAAACCAATAAATATGTTTTTTTAATGTGAACAATCAATACTTTCTCACTCAGCATTCACACATTTAAGGAGCCCTGGTTGAAATTACATTTTGATTCAGTCAAATGAACGTTAAAGCTCCAGTAAGGAGCTTTCTTTCTGTGACGATCTTGGCGCCCCCTGTGGACAAAGCGGTCCACAGTTAAAAGTAAGGATGCCAGTGGCCAGGTGGTTGGTGTGCTCCTTTAATGCATGTGTGGAGGCTATAGTCCTTGAGGAGGATGGCCCAGGTTTTAATCTGACCAGTGGCTCCTTTCCAGCATGTATTTTCCCTGCTCTATCTCTCCTCAGTTTCTGACTCTATCCACTGTCCTGTCTCTAAAATAAAGGCATACAAAAGCCTGAAAATAAATGTTAAATAAACAGTTCAATGTTTCTCTGCTCAAGATCTTATTTCTAATATTTATTTTTAGGCTATTTGGGACAGGACAGTGGATAAAGTCGAAAATCGGGGAGAGAGAGTGGGGAATGACATGCCACAAAGTAGCCACAAGTTGGATCTGAATCCACTGACTGCTTTGTGGACTGTAGCCTCAGTACATGAAGCGTACAAACTAACCACTGCGAGTGACCTTGATCAAGATCTTTGCTGTGTGAAATGTCTTCTGATTGTCTTGGTAGGTCATAAATTGCCATCAGTGTAAATGTCTTTTCCATATTCCTGACATGACATCCTCACAGGAGATTTTAGAAATTAGCCTATTATTATTAGACTATTAGCTACCCTCAGAATATTTAGCGGTGAAATTATTTGTGAATGACTTTGGGTACTGGATTTTTTATGTATTTATCAAACTTCATATGGTGATTGAAATATCAAACGTTATCAAACATCAGATATTTTTCTCATATTTTGCATGCATAATGGAACCTTCTGTTACTCACATCATCCTCCATTACCTTTTCGTGAAATCAATTCTTTGTAAACTCATTGCTTGTTTGATATTTGGACTGCATTTGAAAGTGCTTTCATGTAATGTGCTTAGCCCCTTGCCCCTCAGTCTCACAAAGCATTTCTCATAGATGGCAGGAAGCTGGTTTAGCAACTAACCCAATCTTTACATAAAATATATCTAACAATAAAAGCCCTTCAGCTTTTTTGGGGGGAGGAAAAGTCACCATTATTTCCTCGGAGGTCAGTTATTATGAAAGTGTTGCATTTTAGGTCAATTTAAAACGGATCTAGTGAGATAAATTTTGTTTAAAGGAGAAACCGTGGGTGGTAATACAGTAGCTATCAGTCTGAGGATATCTGTATGTATTGATTGAGCACTCACCACTTGGGGAGTTAGGACCCTGAGGAAGTGTCTGTCCATTAGGTGTTGACATTTCTCCCGACATTCTTGAGTTCTCCTTACCAGGAGAGCATTGGCCGTTACCTGGGAGACAAACAGAAACAGAACAGTCGGCATTGTGCTGAACAAGATATTATGGTGTGACATTGAATTCAATGCAATGCTGAAGTCCTTCTATGTGTACCAGCACAGAAACACAATTAAAAAGTAAATATATAACACACTCCATATCTGACCGCAGAAATATTGATCTATTTTCTTTTATTCTACTTGAATAGTGGTGAATACAATGCTCTTTGCAGCAAAACAAATCACAAGTCAAACAGTAGCCTTGTGTTTCCTTCTCAATAATGATACATTCAAATGTCCCCTTATGTGTGACATGAATGGTCACACTGAATCCAGTCAGCAACTAACTAAACAGCCTCCATTCACCCACTGTATATGGGATCCTTATGTCCAGCAAATGTGGATCCGATTGCATCCTCTCAGCATTCTGTACAGAAACATTGCTATGGATAGCCCTGTGTCCACTCAGAGGGAGAGTAAACCAATCCCTTATCCCCTTACACCCTAGCCCTGTCAGGGTCACTGGAACAATACAGTGGCAACAGGCAAACACCCCTGCTGACCCAGGTGTCAGATCCCTCAGGAACCACAGAGAGCCATCATTCAACAGCAGCACAATTAAAGGTTAGCCTTTAGCTCATGGCAATGGAAAGAATTAGCTATTATTTGATTGGACAGCCCCATGCTTTTGAATCGGATGAAGCGATAGTTGTAGCCAAGGAAGTTTCTGTTAATATCAAAAGGGATGGACAACATGCAACACCTGAAACAGCTACAAGGCAGGCCATGTAATAATTTGTTTGAGCTGAATATGTCTGTAATGACCCCTCATACATGAAAGAGAAATCTGTGTCAGATCTCCTTATGCTGTGACAGCTCCTCTTAGTTTGACAACCTCTTCAGTGGTATTGTTCCATTGTAGTGGCGGCCCCACTGAGTGAAGCATACTGGGAGACGCTGTCCATGACACAATCCCTGGGCCTGGGCTCGGGTTGCAGCGGCTGGGGTTGGAGGAAATCTCAGGTAACCAACGCTGGCTATCCCTTGGCATTGCTGTCCTGGAGACAGGAGTGGCCCAGATTTGTCATGAAGGATTTTCCATTACTGTAGCAGACGCTGACAGCTGCCTAGCAGCACCAAGGCTAAGCTGTATGAATCACAAACTGATCGTTTTGGGCTGTCTGGGATTAAATACTAAAAGAAGAAGGTTAAAAAAAGTAATAAATGTGTGCTGATTCAGGATCACATCATATAAAAAAGTCAGCTATCATACTGCCCTGGTCATTAGATAATTCCTGGCCATCAAAGAAAGAACATACATTTCTGTTATGCATCTCTGTTGCTGATGATCGTCAAATAAATCTGCACAGCTAATGAAGAGGCTGCTTTTACACACTCAAACGGGGACCTGAGATACTCAGTATTAAACCCAACATGCTAGCTTTGCCCAGACTACTTTGCGTTGGTGCATTTGCTGAGTCAGTCTTGTATGAACAGTAATATCCGAACATTGAACAGTCAAGGCTCATGAGGGGGAAAGGTATTTTGAGTTATACCTCAAAATTGGATCATTTTTATGTGCTGGCAAATGGAAAGGAACAAATGTCAGCGCATGAAACTTTGTAGGTGTAGTAAATGCTGACTTCATCAGTGACGCCACATAATCACACAGTTTCGAAAGTACAGTCATCCTCTCAGGAATGTAATAAGGGTCATTGCAATTTCTTGTCTTACAAGTTGTTCAAAAGATAGCTCAAGTAATTATAAATGGTATTCAGGTCCTGGAACAGTGTTTAATGATAATAGATCTAAATTAAACCAGGGTCGAGCTCCAACTACCTCCTTGTGATGGATGAAATACACAGAAGAAACACAGAAAATGTCTCAGCAGCACCTTGTGGTGTGGAAGGAACTGAATGAGGTTCTTTTCCTGAGTGACGAACCTCCTTTCTGGCTTGCTGGATACACTCTGTATGGAAGCTGGTTTTTCCTGTCAAACCGTGAACCTTCCAGAGAGAGAGATTCATATCACTCAGACATGCGCATGCAAAGGCACACACCACTGACCAAGCAAACACAATCCTACACTGAAAGTGCCAAAAAATCCATTCACAACAAGTGTTTGTATTGGAAGCACTAGTGATGCATTTTAATGCAAATCACCGAATCTTTATGATGCGTAACAATCATGGATGTTGTCTTTTTTTAACGTTTGGTCTCAGATGAAAGAAACAGCCCTCTTCACCACTAAACCCCATGTGATGAAAGAATTTGGATAAATAAGCAAATGGAGAAATTGTTAGGTGATGCAATTTGAAGGAATGAGACATGTCTTTTTTTATGTTGAAAGATCAGTGGTTCTGAAACTGGCTACAATAGCAGTATTTTGTCTGGTACAAGAATAACTCAAGCAGCCAATTCATTTTAATTTGTCTAACCTTTTCAGTCAGATAACACAGACTCTGTGTTCGCCATTTTTTAAGTCACTTGACTAGAACAACTAGACATCGATCTAGAGGGGGCTGTGTCCTATACTCTGTTTTAAAATACCAACATAGCATTTATTTTTAGAAAAACAGTCCGACCACATCATGCCATAATAAGCTTCCAGTAAAGTTATAATGGCGCATGTACAACCAACAACCAGTTTATGTAGTCCTTTATCTGAAAGCATAATAAGAAAACTTTTTTGTGATTTGGTGTTATGTAAAACAAAAAATTATCAATTTATTGATTGACCAGGTAGATGACAATGTATATCACCTCTACATTTTGGAAAGTGGGATTGATTTAATGATGGGAACTTTGTAGACTAATAGTTGTTTAGTGAAGTAGAGTGTTTGAAGTGTCATCACTTTTTGTAAACCAGTTGCCGTCTTTTTTAACATGCCGAAACGTTATTCTTACGTGCTAAAATTGTGAACCTGCTCCTGGAAAACCATGTGTATTTACAGTCTTTCCTATAGGGAAATTGTATTTGAAAATGTCAGAACCCTGAGACAGCCAAGCTCATGAGGTCCATGAGGTAAAAACCTGTGCAAAATACCACTGGAACTCCAATTAGCCCCATTAAAAAGTTTGTTCAAAAGCCGGACATTTGCACACCATTATGGTATAGAAAGGAGAGGAGAGATTATTTTAAATGTTTGGTAGATTTTGATACTTGCCACCAATACAAAGGAAGGAATAATAAAACAACAATTGCGTTTAGAACAGAGATTGAAAATGTCAAATGTCTCCCAAGTTAGAACGTGCACGACGAGAAAGCACAGTCAAAGATTTGTGTGTATCTATGAGACCATGAGCATATGAGAAGGCATGACTGTGTATGTAAAAGAGAAAATATTATAGAGTGGAATGAAATACGTGAGAAAAAGATAGCATATGTGATAAAATATAATGACGTCTTTTTTTTTTAAAAGTGATGTGTTTCACGAGTGTTACATCCTGTGCAATGACAATGAGAGCCCCTGTGGGAACAGTAATACTATGATGTGTGATGCGTGTTGATATCAAAAGGACAGTAAGTCAATTCAAGAGGATTTTTTCAAATCCTGATACAGATCTTTTACGCACACTGCATTTTGTCGGATCAATAACAAAAGTCGCTCTGGGCTTTCAAAAACGTTACATGACTTTTTCTTCATGTGTAAGTTATAAACAAAGATAAAAGACAATCAGGAATCGAAACCAGGAATATCATCAATCATATACAATGATATACCCGTCAGTCTTTATGTCTCATACTACTACTGTGAGTCACACACAACTTCTCCGTGAATGAGAATCATCATTATTCTCCCACACAACTGTTGGAATTCATTTATTTTCCGCTGTGCGTGGAACATACACACACATGCATACATTTACACCCTGCCGTGCACAACTGTGGCCACTATCAAACTGTATGTTTATGTGACCCAAACAGCCAGTGTAAGGACAGTACAGCTAGCAAAAAGACGTGTGTGTGTGTGTGTGTGTGTGTGTGTGTGTGTGTGTGTGTGTGTGTGTGTGTGTGTGTGTACTTGTGATTTGCTCAAGCCTTTGAGTCCCCTCTTGCTAATTACAATTAAAATCCATATTTTAGGTTATATTTTGGCTAAAAATCTTAAAGTTACATTTTCTATTTAATTTTTTTTATTTTAATGTCAAGAAAATAAGTTTTGCTCATGGCATGTTCAGGTCCACAGTTGGTCGTATGTGTGTGTAAGCTAAACCTTTAACATCAGTTCATTCGTTTAACATCCTCTGGACCCATCAACTATTTTTTCTGCTCATGAACTGGACTTAACAACAGTGTTACCATATTTGACTCAAACCAAGAGGTCAAGTTTAAACAAAGAAACCCCATATCATCCATGCACATTAACTTCACATTAAGACACACACCAGCAAAATTGCCAAAATCAGTCGCCTCGAGCAGGACCACTTCAAACATTTTTCATCAAAAAACTTACAGGAAACGTACAAGATGTGCTTGTTTGTGTTAGACCCTGCAAAAATGCAACTACAGAATCATCCACCTGTAGCAAGACAACTTTTCACATTTAACAAAAACATAAAGGAATAACATGAATGTGGTTCCCTTACCGTGCTCGTCAGAAACTTTGCATTCATGTCTTAATATGTTTTATAACTAATTTTGGATAATGTTACATTAAAGTGCAAAATGTACCTCTATGTTTGACGTTATTGACAGAGAACTTTGACTTTGAGCTGCATGATAATAGGAAAGATGTTTCAATCTAGCTGTAAGAAGCTAAAATAACATTTGGTTTGGTTTCCTTTCAGTTTTGCCTGCCTGCATGTTACATCTACAGAACTCAGTGAAATTAATAAAAATATCACTGGCTACCCATTGCAAATTGAATTCCATCCAATGATACAAAAAATAGCACAATTGATAGAAGACAAGACAAACTAGCAACCACTGGAATACGTTTTCATTGTATAAGCTTGAACTTTTCTCTCTATTTCAAATTGGCTAGAGGGGCTTCTAGGAAATAAGGATTGTGCGCATAAGGGTGTGTAAAGTGTGCATGTTAGTGAAGACGCTAGGATTTAGTAGCGTTGGAGAGTATAGTTGTGGGTTTACGTCTGTTCTAAAGTTTGGCTGTCGGTTACAACAGTTACGATGTTTGTTTACTTCTCTCTCATAGTAAGCAAAGCCTTGTCAGTATATGATGAACATGATGACATATATTAGAGCAGTGACGATTCGACCTGCTGTATTCAGGAAAGATGATTGTTTCTGCAATCATTTTCCGATGTTTAATACTAACGGAAGCAAGTATCACCTCAGATTGCGACCCACAGATGGACCGACACATGAAGAGCCTCCATTGCTTCTTCCACCACCGCCCTTACCCCGCCTCCCAAGTGTTCCTTTTAGGCAAGAACCCCCAATGGAGACCTGAAATCTCCAATGATGTCACCAATCAACATGCTACCTGTTTTCAGATCTTCAAAACAAAGCAAGAGACAACGGGGTGGGGGGGGGGGGGGGGGGGGAATCCTGCCCAGAGGAAACAAGCAAAGAGCAATGGAGGACCACAAAATGTATCTCCTGCGTCTGCTGCGTTCAACAGGATGTGAAGAGAAAGAAAAGCTGCACTTGGGGAAAATCCCTTTAAATGATAATTGTGTTGTGTTTGCAAAACTAAAGTTTATCTTTTTTTTGAACGGCATTGCATCAAAAAGTTGAAAGACGTAAAAATCAAAATAAGGTAACAGCATCCAAGACACAATCACTTCATAACACTTCCCTGCAACCATCAACCATTGCTATCACCATCATCAGTACGACCAAGCACAGACAAATGTTACGATGCAGATTAAATCCTCTTAAAAAGCAGGGCTTAGTGTGCACTGTATGCCGTGTGTAAGTCACTTACTAGCTCGGTGGCCATCAGGAGCCTCCATTTCAAATGCTTTGGGAGAACTGTAGGGAACAAAAACAGATATGTCAGTGACTTTTACATTTCTGTTTTGTAGCATTTTCTTCTACGTTCACCTCCGGTCTGTTTCTCACTTTTTTTGTTGCTAATTCCGAAAGACTGAGACCTTACCTCTGTCATAATAATTAAAAAGTACAAATATACGGTCACAATTCAAAACTAACCTTGAATAGAGTTTTTACAAACAGCATGGCCCTGCACACAAATAGTTGGTTTGAACAATAATAATAATAGAGGCAGCTAAATGTGCTCTGCTCTGTGCTGATTACATATTAGAGAAGTAGTCAGATATATTTAGCAAACAACCCCATGAACTATTTTAAAAGGCTGAACGCTCGACTTTTAGTTTCATGTTCTCTCTACATCTCCTAACTTAAACAGACTAATGTTATAATATGCACAGTCTCTACATGTAGTGCGTTTGACTTTCATCACACTGCTGGTTGTTCAGGCTAAACTATTCCTGTTGCAAAACATGCAGGAAAATGAATAAAAAATATATACGTGTATTCACTGCAGAGACAAAAAGCTATATGACTTTAAAATGAATTTAAAAAAAAATGTGGTATATACAAATCTGAAAATTCAGCATATAACTTCTACTCATGTCTCTTTTTTAAACACTGTGCGTTCCTTAACACTTGAGCACATTGAAATTAATTCTTTTTTTATCCCTTCCCCCATTAATGATGAAATCAATGCATATTCATTATGATTACTGTAATTAAGAGGTAATTTCAATAAGAAATATTCATTTAAATACTGAGTCAGATCACAGAAGACAACTGTCATACCAAATCAAAACTACAACTCAAAAGTGTCAGTGTGGAAATGTGAATTTGAATTGAATCATACAGCCAATTGGAATCATTTATTCAGTTTTCTCGTCCTGTATGTCAAAAAGATTTTGTGAAGACAGTGACTTCTTGATTTTAACTCCCTCTGAAGCGTCTGCCACTTCACAGTTTACTATTTCTGTTTGATACTGGTAGCTATACTTTATTAACTAAAATTAAAGTGAAACATGAGAGGAAAACGAGATGTAATGTGAAAAAATAATAGAAAAAAAGACTCATATTATTACCTTAAAGCGTCTCCCCTGTGCAAAATTGGGTCGGTGATTTCAGTCAAGGACTGAGGTAGGGGGTGCTAAGTTGTCTCCACCTCCCTTTAAGGAAACGAAAAAGTCAAAATTAACTGGACTAGTTTGTCCAGTTGTATCCCACAGAAATAAAACACAACTTTTTACAGTATTTTTTCAATTTTAGTCCTAAATAGAAACTTGCAATTTCTTTGAGCAAGCTCTGAAAAGCAGAGGGAAGTTATGTAGGAGCGCATCTACAGTGTCCTACAGGTGACTGCTGGTTTGCGTCAAAACCTCTTCTGCGCGCGTCCCATCGAGTTTTCCTCCCTCTCAAAAAACGACGCCGATACCGTCGGAACCGTCCCGAGCAGCTGCACTTGCTTCAAACTTGAGACATTTCTTCAAAAGTCCCACAAGGTTTTAGCTGAAAGCGAACACGACGCACCTTTACAGTAGGAACACCGAGGGGGGGGGGGGGGGGGGGAAGAGAAGACTCAACAAGTTGGTAATGGAAAGAAAGAGAGAGGGATGGATCAAACTGGATCCACCGGTTCCTAAGGAATTAGCCATAGCGACTGGGAGCAGCCAAGCTATTTTCAACAAGCAAGTGACTGGAAATCCGTGGGCAGGAAATGTTGACACGCTGCTTGTGGAGATGAGACTCGGGGTTTGGTGGGCAAGAGCCTCGCGCGTTTTTATTCACGACAGCTGGGAATAATACCGAGTACCATTCAACTGCTGCTGCATGGGACCACCCTACTCCCAAGACAACATGAGAACAATGAATTATTCCAACATTGAAATAATGTGACCCCTTCCTGAATTTACTTTTGATACTACTTCCTTGTACGTGTGCAAAATGACTTTAGGTGACCGAATTTAAAAATAATGTCACAAGCATAACAGATGCGAGAACTCGACTTGGATGACAACAGTGAACCCAGAATAAAATTGACCTGTCAGACAACAAAACATCACAGGTATTAGGCTTATCATCACCTAAACACGCTTGTTCTATTGTTACTGTGACAATGCGCTGCGTTTCTCGTGTTAAGTGATTTTTTTTTTTGCCGGCTGTGTGTTGGCATTGAGCTGACTGACAGCTTCGATTCAACAGGTTACCCGATCACCGCAGTCTATACAGCAGAGCCCGTCTGGCTCTCCATTCATCAGACAGACGCTCCTTGTCTGCCTTTGCCGCAGACATGCGCCTCCAGCCGCTCTGAAGCGTCTCAATTCTATAAATGTCGAATAATATTGAATGGTTGCGCTGAAGCAGCGACAGAATGGTTAGTTGATCCAGGAAACCGATTCATGCACATGTGTTTCTCTCGCTCTCTTTTTTAATTACCTTAAACACGTAGGAGTTTATGTAATCCCATGAACTTGCACATTGATCCAGACTGAATGTCTCGGCATGGAATAGACTTCATTCTAGCCCGACATGCGCCATGCAGCGCCGACAGAGAGCTAGTTTTGTTCCGCAGCAGCAGCAGCAGCAACAGCAGGAAAAGCAACAGTTGTTAAATCCACCACTGTACTGACTTCCTCCTCCATCTCCTCCACAGTCCACAGCAGAGCAGCAGAAAAAAAAAACGGCCGAGTTGCTATTCTGGGAAGTCTGACACAGAGAAACCGATCACATAGTGTGGACCCAGTCTGCCTCTCTGCTCGGCGATCGATTAGGTTACAAGGGGCCTCTCCATTCCCCAAGCTGCAGCCAGGTTGAATCCCCGAGGAGACAAAAGCATGACCGTCACAAAGTGTTAACAGTGGAGGCTGTAAAGAGTCATAACATCAATGTACATTCTGCAGCTTTCTCATTATTAGATTGGCTTTGGTGACACATTACTACAATAAGAAATAGTAATAATAATGATTTAATTGTACATGCCCGGAACTTAGTGTCAAGAATGCAAATCCTTGTGACTTTTGTAATAAATGAACCCTGACTAATACTGGATAAAACTATTTATATCAATATTGAGTTTCAAAAATCTACATTAAAGGGTAAAAAAATGTCCAAAATATATATATTTTTTCAAAATGAATAAATGCCAAGCATATGACGTAAAACAGAAAAATAAATGTATTACTTTAAGGACAAAGATGTTATGAGCCGCACTGTGGAGAAATAAACCTGTCATCTCTGGTGGACACTGTGTGTAAAGACAACACATTAAAAGTTAGATAAACCCTTGAAACCTGAAATCTTCAGAAATATGGCCCTTCTGAAGAACATGTGATACATTATGATGCTCAAAATTATTTAATTATATGGTATACAAATAATTGAATTGGTCTTAAAAGGTGACTGTAGTGTAATGCCAGCAGAGGGCAAACAGCAACATGCTTACAATAGTTCATTTTAAGACCCATTCTTAACTTTTTTAAAGCACTGTTTCATATCAAGGAGTACCCAGTGAGTAACTAATGGCAAATATTGCAAATAAAAATGAATTGTCAATGAATATAAATACCCGACTTTAATCTAAGGTAAGTGCATGGAGATATTTGGCAGTTAATTGTATGAACAGTTTAAATGTGGATATGTGAATAATTCATGCAGACAACTCCAACACTCTAATGGAGGTGCTTAATATCCAGTTGTCTGACCCAGTGCAGCCGCACAAATATATCTGTTCATTGGAAGTTATAAGCGTGTGTCCATAATGTCCAATATATGAATTTAATTCTATAGTTTTGTTGCAGTAACTGACATCACATAAAAAAGACTGTTGACGTTTGCTCCTTTTTGTGCCATTCTTCTTATGAGGTTGGTTGAATTTTTGGACAGCCAGGGCCAGCTTGGCACCTATACAAGATTATGATTTGGCGGCCCCCCCCACCCTATACCTCATCATGACAGGAAACTGGCAGATCTCATTTCACTTTGAAGCCTTTACCTCCATCTTAAAAGACAAAAATACGTGAGACCAATCTGTGATCACAACTTCTGCACTTCATCTGATAACCAATTCGCACATTTTAATTGTTGTCTGCTCTTAACTTGTTGTTTGTGAACTGTTTCTCAATCATGTAATGTTTATTAGGACGTGTGCTGCTGCTGCCCGGTCACCATTGTGAAAGTGATCGCATTGGTTTTATTACCTGATGAAATAAAGGTAAAAAAAAAAAAAAAATCACCAGAAAATTAGGAAGTTATACTCAGTATAGTAAATTTAATATACAGTATATCAATATTATTATTATTATTATTATTATTATTATTATTAATAATAATAATAATAATAATAATAATAATAATAATAATAATACATTTATTTATAGCACCTTCCAAAAAACAAGGCAAAATAACTCCGAACAGAAAACAACATAAATAACAGCAAAATAACCAGAACATCTAAAGAACCCAACAGCAAAAGAACCCATATGGCAAAATAAATATATTCAACCCAAACATCACAAGACCATTTACAAGAACTCATCATCAGAACACAGGAAACTCAAGAACCCAACAACATAGTCGAGAACTCATACTCAATAATACAGTTTTTTCAGCTACAGTTCATGCAGCAGAGTGCTGCACTGTTCAACTCATATCAACTTCCAACTCTATTTCATCTCTCTGTCTCCAACATACACTGCTGTCTCAAATAGTGTGAGTTACGTTTGTAGGATACTGGAAATGTATAGCCTACTCACTTTTTTTTGTAATATCAATAAAAAAAGGGCACCATCCATATGCCACGTTTTTAGGGTAAATTTGAAGAAAAAACAACGAGGGGTGTTTTCATCTAAAGAAGCATACCAGGAGTTAAACTTATTTTCCAACATATTTCATTTATCCATTGGAAAGACACCTGAGAGGGCTCTTTATGACGTTTTATCCACTGGAAGGGTACCTGAGAGGGCACTTGGTTTATCCAACGGGACGGCACCTGGGAGGTCATTTAATGACGTTTTATCCATTTAAAGGGCAATCCAGAGGGCACATTTTCTCCACTGCAGGGGAATGTATGAGGGCACTCTTAAAATTATTTATTTTTACAAGTTGGAAGCGAAGCCAACATTGACCCAAACGGTTCGTCCGAGGATTTCTGTTTTGAGCGTAGCAAAAGAGAAAACTATCAACTGTCAAGTGACAAAGTATTATTCATATCCTTTACTTGTCTATTAAACTTTTAGGTTTTCAAATAAACAACATATCTTGTAAAAATAAATAATTCTTCAGTCAAAACAAAACCCAAGGTATTTTATAATTTTAGCAACATTTTGTAGAGCATTCAAAGTAAAAGCACAGTACTGTACTCGGCTCCTGTGATTTAGTACATAGTCGTCTTGATACTTCATACAACACGGTTAAGAACTATGAATTTATTTCAATGTTCACTGCATCTCCAGGGCATCAGTGAGTGATTGTATCTATGAATCGGGTCACTTTATGCCTTACAGACCCCTGCAGAATGGACAAACATAAAAAAAATGTGATCACAGCTGAAGTTCAGAAATATACCCTGGACTCAATGACTTTTATTGATATTGCTTAATCTCCCTGCACAGGCTGGACTTAAAAAAGTGGATTATAAAGTTTTTCTTATACCATGCTGTGTCTGCTATCTTAATGCGTATTTTGGTGCTTCTCTGACTCTTCTTATGAAATTGAAATGTCTTTATAGCATCAATATTACATTTTATTTGAATTCACATTTTTGAAACATGTCAACATTCAGGTCATTATTCTTCCTTTTACTGACTATTCTATTAACTATAACTTGTTAGCGCAACATTAAGTCATCAGTATTATCATTATAAGTTATAATCAACTTTTGGACCTCTGCTGAATGTCGGTTCAACAGTACTCATGTCACTTGATCTTTTCTGTAGAGTTTAGTAGTGAACAACATTTTTTTCTGGAGGATTTTGTGAATTTGTATTACCAACAGTCACATTAAGTGATGATACATTGAATAAAGTTTTTGCAGTCTCGTTTTAGCATCCTATTCCATGAAAATCAGCAGGTGGATTGTGTGGCTGTGGCATTCACATTCAAACAGCATTTGATTTGAAGTGGAAGTCTGTAGTAGAGCAGTAGTAGTATGGAGGTGGCTGAAGTATTGCAGTAATTACAGTTGATATAGAAGCAGTAGATCTGGTAGTTAGCAGTGGCATTTGCTGCTGAACGTGTGCTAAATACTTTTTAGAAGTGTTGTAGCAGTTGCAGTATTTGGTATTGACGGTAGGCCTGTTGGTTAAGAGAGGAGAGACTGTTACAGTATGACTACTAAATCAATAAACATTAGCTTTCAATTATACAGAAGATTTAGTCACCTAAACAAAGAAACATTCATTAGCTTATGAATGGCCATTTTTTTCATTCACTGCAGCTTCCTCATGTGGTGTATAAAGGGATACCATCAAAGCACTATAGCATATAAGGACAGGCAAGTGTGTCCCTTTATGATCTTTGTGCATAGTCTGCTATACATTAATAATATGAAGAAACATCTTATCTATACTGATATTATTACCCTATGTTCATTAGGTGGCTGAATGGTTCCCCCTGGTGTCAGTTTGCTGACTTACATTTTAAACCTCTTGGCAGAGATACAGTGGATTATTATTTCTCCTTTAGTAGTGCTTAGGGTTGCATGCACCATGTACAGCGGCTGTAGTCCTTTTAAGTGGGAGGCCATGCTTCAAATCTGTGGTTAATGTCACTCTCTACTCTCTCTCTCGTCAGTTTCCAACTCTGTCTACTCTCCTGTCTCTACAATAAAGGCACACAAAGCTCAAAAATCAATCTTTTAAAAAAAAGGAAGAGCATGCTACACCGTAATAAGGTAAGATATTCTTCTTTAAAGATAATTTTTTTGTCGTCTGAAACACTGAGGAAATGTGGAGAAGTTTTTGAAGTTGTGTCAAAATAAGAGCCTCACGTTCTCTTCTCTTCAAAATGCACTGTCCGAGCATTAGGCACGTTTCATATCTCTGAAAAGTCATCTCCATTTTTATACATGAGAGAGTGAGAAATCCGGGGAAATCATGTTTCTCAAGAAATTCTGTTTCTCTCGTTCCGGGCAAAGGAATTGGATGACTTCCGTAAGAGACAGAACTAATCCACACAGCCCCTTTGTGTGCTCAAGCAGAAACACCCTTCGCCCTAAAATCCCATTAAAGGGACTCCTGAGTGTGTTAGAAAAGTATTGTGAAATACACAAGGAACAGGTGTAGCTTACAACTTCAATGATGACTCATTTCTATTTATGAGTCAGTGGAACATTAAGCCAAAGTGAACTATACCAGAGGTCCAGCACTGAAATACCTGAAGACATGAAGCCATCAGAAGTGTTACAAGTTAAAAACTGTTGAAAGATGGTGTTATCTAAGAGTTAACCCTTGTCCTTATATACTGCATGTTTGAATTCTCATCCTTTTAGAATATAAAGACAACTGACTCAAGGGAACCTTACAAAAAACTATAAGAAAACTACATTTAAGGTCAAATGTTAACTTGTGTCCTTTCAAATCAATGAGTGCTGTTTATTTTATCATCGGAGGTCATACATATTTTTTGTCATTAGTTTATGCCAAGTCTTTTAAAGTGTAATCAAAGGAGAACTCATTCAGATCAGTAATCTACTTAATATAACTTTTCCTCAAATGAAAAGAACACTTGCAACAACTTAAGAAAAGGACTAGTATCGTTTTTTAACCAGTTAAATAAGAGTAATGATCTCTTCTTTATAATCAGACAGCACAGACTGTTTTTTTTAGTGTTCTTGACTCTGTGTGAGATTTTTGTGAGTTAATTAGTTGCTCCTCATGATTTTTGGCATTAAAAACATTTATTGTACTGAGTATAATATACTCCAGCTCATTTTACAGAACCCACATCTTGTTGCAGTTGTCATCTTTTTGTTTATGTTGGTGGCTAAAGTTTAAAGGATGTACCGACTGGGCAAAACGTCTAGCATGGACTTTAGTAAATACAAAAACTCATCAAGATTATAACAGTGTGCACGGTTACTTTCTCACAATCAGTTTTCAGTTTCACACACATGAACTGACAACCATGTTAGCATGCCTTAGCACCCTTTCACTTTCAAATAGCCCATTGTATGACTCTGTAAATATCCTGAACATTCTCATGCAATTATATATCATATGAATGTATGCAATAAACTCAACACCCCCCCCCAAAAAAAAATTACATCTCTACTCAAACATAAAGAAGCTAAATGCACCTAGAGAATGAAAACATTGAATGTGTGATATCCTGGCTCAGGCTGACAGAGGGCACTGGTGGACTATGAATTATTCTACACAAAAGGCCATTAAGCTGTGCAGAGCTTATACAGAACATTTAATGACTGTTGTTGTAAAAACTCACATGTAAACATGGACAAATCTGCTTTATAAAGACTGTAAACATGAATGCAAGCACTTATACCTCTTTGGTTGGTGGTAAAAAGTTGAGTTGAACACTGAAAGCAATATTCTGAAAGTCTCTCTTCTTAAGATCTGCAGTGGAAAATAAATTGAACACCACATCAATTACATTTGCATCCTGTCAAAGCTTTGACACTTTTTGGTAAGTGACTGCATTTCAAATCTTCATATCTGAAACCCAAACATTTAGATGTAAGAACGCATTACCTGTTTGCAGCATTCATCTGCTATAAATAAGACTACTGAGTTGTAAAAGCTGAAGTATCCTTTAGGGACACTTTAAGAGCCTACATTTTAAACAGTGTGTAGGTGGGTGGTTTAGATCAGCCTGCTAAGGGTGCAGTGCTTGAATGTGTCTGTGTGTTTGCATAATGTGTGGAGGACGGCTCGTTATCTGGGCTGCTTTTACAGTTATTAATGCTGATATCTAAAGATGCAGCCAGTGGTTATGTTGCTAATGAAGGTTGGACAATCATATGTTCACTCAGTGTCTGCTGAGAATTTCTAAGCAGGCAAAGCTTATCCTGTTATGCTTTTCGTTGTGATTGCTCTAATCACCCCGGCTTCCTGAACTACCTGCTGGGCTCTGTGCACTTTGTTGAACACTGGTGCAGCATTTCAAAGGAGAAAGGAGCTTTGGACGCATTAAAAATTCATAGAATACTCATACAGCGTTGACATATTTTGACAGCGCTGCAAACCTTTGTTGCAGTGAATGTTATGAACCAACATACAACTTTTCTTATCTTAACAAATGGCACACATTTATGCCAAAGCATTGAAATAAGTGATTATTCTACAAGCTGCAAGCCCTCATTGGCCAGCTTTTTTGGCAGCCCATTAATGATTAAAAAAAAACCGTTTATTCTGTGGCTCATACAGGTGCAGCAGATGTGGTTTTGGTTCCTATGTCCCAGTTGTATCTGTTTTATGCTTACTTGTGTGAATTTGTGCTATGACAAAAGATGGGCAACAGCAAGTTTTTCATCATGAATCGATGATCAGGGATGATATTTCAAATATGTGAAACTCAAAACTTCCGATTTTGGTTAATTCATTTTTTTTAAGAGTTGTTCACATTCATTTGTCTAAAGAAGTAGGTGTAGGACCTGGAACTATAGTCTTGAAAAGAGCACACTACTCCTGCTAAGCCTTACCATTTAAGCACACTTTACTGTACAAGCATCTCACTAGCTGAATAACCTAGATCATATTAGTTCTGTCTAAAATAGGCTAGCTTGTTGATACATGATAACATATACTTTTGTACATATTCAATGTCAATACGCACGCACACACACATACATGTTGTAATGTTGAATTATATTAATTTGATACATCAAATACTGAAGATAATATTGACATTCATCTGAACTTGAAGTGTGCAGTGAACTTCCTGAGGGCTGACATTGTCTTTGCGGTGGACACTAAATATCTCCTTGAAAGCCACAGTTGGTAAAAATCAAAGGTTATCATGATATTCCATCAGAAATGCATGTGGGTCATTTTTGACCCACTTATGGAAGCTTGGGTAGGAAAGACAAAAAATACATTTTCTTAAAACGTATAAAAGATGAGTTAAAAATTTAAATGAAGTGACATCAGAAACATATTTTTTGAGGAATTAACGGAATATGAAATAATAGCAACCTATAACTACAGAGACATTGCATGAAAACAATTTCACCAGGTTATTTTTGACCAACTTATGCATCTAAGGGTTAAACCCAAAATCCAGAGGCTAAATCATCATCTTTCTTTTTAGGGTAAATAAAAGTGACAAGTTGTCAGACAATATATAGAGCACATTTTGCTCCCACAGGAGAAAAAGCTATTTGAAAGTGTTCATAAGAATAAGATGTGTTGTCTGTTAAATGTTTGGGCAGAAGAGAAGAAGATGTTTGCCTTTACCTGATCCCATGCGCCTCCATAAGGCTTTAGTCCCAGTGGCAACACCTGCATGGGTGACTGACTAACTATTCCCAGTCACCGACAGCCGTTCAACCCCACACAACACCAACACCTCTGAAACTCTGCCAGGGTTTTGTACTGAATCTATTAACTGAAAGCAAGAGGTCGATATACAGTAGAGTGCTCAACAGACCGCTGCAGTACAATAACAACTCGGCTACATCTGTTATTTTAGCAACACACGACACACTGTATACAGAGGCTGGCTGTGATTTATGTTTATATAACATCAGATTCAAGTGGAATTCGATGCAGGGTCAGGTTTTCTGCGTCTCTATGAAGACATTAATTTCCACCTGAATCCACAATGCCAATGACAACAACAATGATTGTCAGTTAGATCTATATGAATTCAGTAAAACCTTGATAAGTTATGCTAAGACATCTTTATATGTCTCTGTTCATAGACGAGCAGGATTCTTATGACATTTAACACACAAACCTTTCTGCTAATGGCTTCACACTTAGTTCACAAATAGGACCTCACTCAGATTGTGAAGGGGATGCCCTTGGCCCTAATACAAAAGGGATTTTTTGTTTTGTTTTCGGTTTTGGTCCTGCTGTCCAAAAAGTTCAACAAGGATACGAATTATCCAGATTTGGAAAGCAACTTGTTTGCTATCCTAATCTGGAACAGGGTATTTTTCATTTCCACAGAGGGCCCTGGTCTCCTGTTTTTAGAACTATGTAACTTTGGCAGTGGGCCACGGTTCTATGGTGATGAGTGCATTCAGCCTTAGAGCACTAATTTACACACCAGCCTTGAACTTTAAAGAAGCCAGTGACCCTGTCTTAGTATCCTCAGGTATGGTCTTATGGTTATCCCTCTGTTCAGTTAAAATCTAAGTTTGCTTCTCCAATACTGACAGCCATTAAGTTTAAGGGGAGGACTGAAAACCTCTTCCTCCAGTATGAACAGTCTGTTCTCATGCAGTCTCACATCGTCTAGTCTGAGTATGAGCTCTTACCATCTGGCAGACCATACAGAGTCCCCCAGTGCAAGTGGTATCGTTTTAAAAACTATTTCCCTGTTACAGAAGTGTGCTGTTAATCACTTTGTCTGACGCCGACCGTGTGGCAGCAATTTTAGGCATTCAAATGTTAAGTCAAAATTACAAGTCTTCTTAGTGATATGGTTTGCTTTTATAGATCACACAGAAGAATAGTATTTACTTTAGTCTGTTTCATAAACAGGAGCTTTAAATGATATCAAGTTGGTTATTATTGAAATATCTTGAGAGCATTGGTTCTCAACTAGTGGCTAGGGACTCCAAAAGTGGGTCACTGAGCTGCTTTCATTTGGTCGCTAATGTGTGCCTGTAAAACAAGTGTGTAAAAAAAACTGTGAAGCCCTGTCACATATTTTCTACCATCTGAAGTCCAAACTGCACAATTTTTGATTGGTTGAAAATATCAGAAATTTGGGTCATGATTTTTCACAAAGTAGGCAAAGGGTCCTGATGCCCGACCAGTTAAGAAACACTGCTTCAGAGGATGATTGCATGGGGCAAATCTTGTTGGTATATTTCAACCCTAATGTCTATACTCTACCTACTGATACAGCAATTCAAGAGCAAACAATGAAACCATGTCTATAGTATGAACTACATTGAACAAACGTTGCGTTGTGTGATGACACTCAAAGTTTATTTATTTATTTATTTTTTAAGTCCAGACAGAATTCAGTTCTGCTTAGACCAGGATAATTCTTTTTTTTTTTTTGCATCATTGTACTTATCCTACTCAAAAGTTTAGAACAACACAAACCAGATGTTTCAATGGGAAACAACTGAAGCTGAGCTACCAGATGTAATCCCATTTCAGAATCCTGTGTCCTACTTTGAAGAACCCATTTTAATAATTGATCCAATATGATAGCTGTCAACCATTCAGATCACTTTGAACAACTGGGCCTGAGAATCTTCTAACACTCTTTACGTAATCTCTAACCCTGATTTTTCTAAAATGTATAAATAACATTTCTGACATTGGAACGTAAAATAAACCTTTGTTGACAATTATTTAAGAGTTTGAGATTATAAAGAAGGGAAAGTAACATCACGGTTGAGGCAGATAGTCACAGCATTACATGTTCTTACTGCTTCTGTCAATCTTCTGGATAATAAAATAGAGTCCCTCTTTGACGTTGATTTGACTCTCTTTGGTTCATTTTTCATTGAGTGCAATTCATTTTAAAGTTGGATGCAGACAAAGTAAGCTCAATAGACTGTTTAATTTATTCTCACCGTGTCTGTACACCCTGAGCTGTGAAATTGCAGAACAGCAACTGAGGCAATACAGAGACTTTGAAAACATTCAGAGAGCACACATCTGCCTGCAGAGCTTCCCCCGCACCACTCTCGCCCCCTATGCTGTTTGTTGTTGTGCATGTGTGCATCCAAATGTGTGAATTTGTGTTTTGTGCGCACACACATGAAAAGATATCAGTCAGTCATCCTTGACCTTGTGGAAGAATCCTTTACAGATTAGTGAAAGGGGTTTTGTAGACATGACATATCACCTGACCGAACTATACAAGACTTCAATCACACATGACCTCATAGTGCTGCCCCAATAATTCTCTGGATTTCTTACGGTGTTTTGATGCTTGATGTTTACCCAGGATTTATAATCATGACTTCAGTAGCCCACAGAGGCTCAGCACATCCAGCTAGAGGCTTCCATGGCAAACAAACTGAATTACCATACAGCTAGCCGACAGTTCATCACATCCAAGGTCAAGAAGCTCTCCACTTTTTAGAAATATGACGATGCGTGTCCGCCCACTCCTTGTCCTGACCACTTTCACACTCGTCTTTTTGTTTGTCGGCAGGGCCTTGGAGAGCAGCCACCGCCGAGTATCCCTTCACCTCTTTGTCAGGCAGCCCTCGCAGTGTTCATTACTGTGTCCCGGATTGATCTGCGCTCTCAGATGACAGTACGACCATTTCATTTCTGTTGATCACTGCTTTTCCACCTCAGGGAGCAGGGACTTTAATGGCCCTCCAGCAGCACGGCACTCTACTATTACCTTTCAGTGTGTCAGAGTTCTGCAGTATTTTAAGACATTCTACTGCACTGGCAGGAAGAGACTTTGGCTTGAGACCAGAAAATTGCAAAAGCCTCAAAGTGTACAAGTTCAAGTTATTTTCTTTTTTAAACAAATATGCATCTTAATATTGTTTCAGAAATGACACAACTTAACATTATTCCAGTGTTGAGATGTAAACAAAAGACCAACTCAAACATGAGATGTTTTCCATTTGTTCCATCAAGGGTTTGCCATAATTCCTCCACTACAATGTTATCAGATTTTGTTAAGAGTGGAAGGGAAATGTATTCCATGAGGTTGTGGAGAAATCTCTCCCATAATTCAGCTGCAGTAGCTGAAGGGCACGGGATGAGCGATGTCATTACAGCAGCATTGTGAATCTGATTGGTCACAGCTCATATGTGGCAATCGACCTCAGAGTTCTCTGCTGGTGTGTAGTGGGGCTAAATGAGATCAATGAATTCTTTAAATGAGGAAATTACCAAGGGGTAACATATTATGATTATGTAAATGCATTGAGAGGAGTTATTGGCAGTGCAGGTGTATGTGTACTACTTAACAGGAGATGTGTTTAATCTCCAAAAACAGTCAAAGCCCCCTGAGATTTATTTTCTATCCCCTTAGTTTACTTTGCGCCTATGTAACTCATGCTATAAAAAAATCAGAAACAAGTGAGATATTGGCTGAGATAAGAGTGTCATGGACTGTAATAACATACCTTCTCATGGGGGGTCATGTGAGGAACTTTAGGTTTGGGTCAGTTTAGGCGCTACCTGTGGTACCTTATCTTTTTGCTCATGTTCAGTTATATTACCAAACATTACAATCCTGCTGTCTTAAAAATCAAATGTATCGCTCATCAAGAGATCTCATCATGTCGCTGGTGGTCACTTTTGCTTTTGTAGTTCATAAAGAGACATCAGTATTATTTCCAGTCTGTTTCCTAACCAGTAAAAAAACTCCTCACAGAAGCTTTAAGTTAAATATTTAAAGCTTGTGATCCATTCTCTTTTGCCCCACTATTAGCAATCAAACATTAGTTGCTATTTCAGGACCATTTTTGTCGGATGTGCACTGTAACAAGATGTATCGATTAGATGTGACTCTCATGGCACATTGTACGCAACATGTTATGATTAAAAGGTACAACCGTTGCCATCCAGGTTAGCCTTCTAGCTCTGGCAGCCTGATAATGATGCCTAAGGTGGCTCTACAGCCATATTTGCATCTCTGTAAGGCTGAACTTAGGTACTTTAAACATTTGCTTTAAGGTTAATGCTAACATTTCTTCAAACTGACAGTTTGTACATGATATAGTTTAGTGCTTATATCTTTTAGCATGCACATCATTTTGATTCACAAAAAGAGCTGCTGAAGAAATGGGAAAGTTTTAAGTTCAGTAAACTTGGTGATGAACCACAGTATTTTGACCTTATGATAGTGCTCGTAGAGAAGTCTGGGGCTCACCAGAAAATCACACCGCCAGCAGAAAAATGTTGCGTCAGTACATTAGGGTTCAGCCCAGGAGTCACCGAGGAGAAACATCTTTTGATTCTGGGTATGGTTTCCCATCTGAATATGAGTGTATAGCTGATGCAGACATCTGAAACTTTGTACTGTGTACTTTGCACTGAACTGTCAATTTGTATGGACGAATGAAAGTACACTTCATACTTTCAAAGAGTTTATTATAAACTTTAAAAATGCTGATCTTTGTAAAGGTAAAGTACATAGCATGTTTCTCTTTTCTATCTTTTGAAATGACAAAAGTCTCAAAGCCAATAATAGCTAGATGATTAAACCAATCCAGTAAGGTTACTTTTCCATTACCTTTGACCGTTTTCAAAGGTGTCAGGTGTACGTGCAGCAGGTGCGGATATCATAGTTCCACAATGCAACCACTTTGTGTGTTGTCTGTGTGGGTGTCTTGGAGTAAAAGGGGTATGGTTCAGGGTGAGACCAGATGATGGCATGCTTACACGTCTGTGTTCAGAGATATCACACTTACACTTACGCATTCAATAACCACAGAAACCATACTGGAAACTTTGTCAAGTGGGGGCGTTTACAATCTGTCGACCACCATTTCCCGTACAGTGGGGGACTATTTTTTTCCCTATACCAGACAACTGTAAGATATACTGTGACGAGAAGTGAAACCTCACATTCTCTTGACACGTCCTGTATACGCACAATGGCTTTGCAGCGTGATAGGTTCATCTCTAAGACAGGAACAAACATAAATGGGAATGTGTGATATGCAGGCAACACGTTTGTGTAGGTATGGAGGGAGTTAAGGGGTTAATTTTCAAAGAGAAACAGAACTGAAATGATAATGTACAAAGAAGCAACATTTTAGCAACACAATCTGATTTTTTCATATTACCAAAAAGTAAAATAGTCAAATATTTTAAACTTTTTTTTTTTTTTTAAGATTTATTTTTGGGCTTTTTGTGCCTTTAATGGAGAGATAGGACAGTGGATAGAGCTGGAAATCAGGGAGAGAGAGTAGGGAATTACATAGGGGAAAGGAGCCACAGGCTGGATTCGAACCCGGGCCGCCTGCTTTGAGAACCACAGCCTCCATACAGCCTCCATACATGGGGCGTGCGCACCAACCACTGCGCCACCAGTGACCCTTCAGAGCCTCCCTTTGAGTGATATAAAGTTATCTTCTCAACATGTACATTCTTTACTCTAAGGCCCTGACACACCAAGGATATCGTCGGCCGTCGGTCCCAGTTGGACCATCAGTGAGCGATCGCCGCCCTATAGTATGGAGAGCTCTCTCTTGGTGTGTCAGGGCCTATAGTCTGTTTAGGGTAGAGTTGTAGTCAAGACCACACTAACCGAGACCAAGACACTGACGAGACCAGAGCGCCCCGAGACAGAGACAAGACCAATACATTTAGGGACTGAGACCAAGTCAAGACCAAGACCAAGGCAGGGCCACACTGAGAGAAGACCCTATCTATCAATGAAAAATCATCTTGTGTGCAGGGGGCGTGTCACTCACTAGACCGTAACACCGGTAAAGTTGCAGCCATAACAGGGGGATCAAAAACAAATTATGAATGAACTGAAATTATTTGTTCCTTTGGAAAGAGTCGTTTTCCTTCTAATCACAGTAATCGTGTGGAAAATAACATATCAGTGGTGGTCTTGACCAGCCTTGATGTAAAAGCTGGAGTCCGTCCAGTCTCAGACTGAGACAAGACTAAATGCAAATGCTTTCGATTTTGAAACTAGACCGAGACCTCCAAAAATTTGTCTCGGGACCAAGACCAATTTCGAGTACTACAACAAGTTTAGGGGGCTTTATACCTATAAGGATATCAAAATGAAGTGCAGACAGTAAGCTAAATTCAGCTTCATAAAATGAATATATTCTGTGCTGCACCTGCCTGCTCTGCTCAGATGGCTTAAGAATGAAATACTGATTTGTACATGGATAATCTCATTAATGGTTTGGGGAAAAAAAACAGGTGCTCAGGTAATCTTTTCATTACATTCCACTAATCTTAATCCTGCAGAGATAATTCATGTACTGCAGCATGCTAATCTGATCTCTATCTCCTCTGAAAAGGGGACTTACAATCATGACACGAGGCGTTTCAGTATTCAATATGTCAAAATGTAGGATTGGCAGGAAACCTCATAGGTTAAGAGGAGGTGTGTGAAGATTTCAGTGTTTTCTGTATTGTTTCCTACCCACGTCTCCTAAACAAACTTGATACACATAAAATGAACCCACACACTTATCAATGCCAACGTTTACATTTCCTCTGGCAGATTAACTGGAAAAGCAATACTCCTATATACAGCTGTACATTCACTTTGTCTAACCATTATCACATTAGAACGACTGTCAAACACTATTTGACTTTATTAAGCTAAGCCAACTGTGAGCGAATCCAATGCATCTCACTGTGAAAACTAAATTATCATCTAGCCCTCTATGGAGTCGGATTGCCCGCTACAGAATGCAAATAAAGAAACCCAATGTTTATATCCGTCATCAAAAACCAACACATCCTCCTGAATCCACTTTGCCACGTCTTGTTGTTTTATCAGACCTTAGGTTATGGAACAATAAAATATGTTATGCTCCGAAACAGAAAAGAAGTCTCTGATTTTGTGAGAAATCGCATCCATAAAGTTTATATGCAGCATTTTTCTCTTGCTTTGTTTTCTGGTTATGTTTGTCTGTGCATCTTGTGCCTTTGCTGTATTTATTAGTTGTATGCTGCACATTTGCTTTCACACGTTTTGTTCATAGTTTAAATTGCTACTTGTAAAGTTGCAGCATGTTCCAGATAAAGTGCACATGCTCTTTTTGTAACATCTTTGTTTACGGGCTCTCAGAACATTGCAACTTTAGACTTACCACACTGTTTGAGCTTAAAAATGTATATGTTTCAAGAATTTGTTCAGCTTCAACAAGAACCAATGAGACACAGATGATTATTAAACCCAGCATTTAAATGTTTTCTTTTTTCTGTTACAGGCTAAAGAGGTTGCACAGCTGATCTCCACACAGCTTGTAACCACAATCATATCAGCGATCCATGAAAAACAGACAGATGTTCCTTTCACCTGGTTGAGCATGAAGGCTTACAGAGGAGACGTTGATAATAGACAATTATCTACCCGGCAATTAAACTACCTCGAGGAAGTTTGCATTGTATGCATGAGCACAGGGCTTCATGACAAGTGCAGCCACAGGGCACTGAGGTGATAATTAAAACGGTTTATTCTTAGTATAACATATCATATCCATGAAAGGGTCAGAACAACGCCTTATAATGCTTTCATAAATTTATTGGATAAAATACAGAAAGGGCAACTATGGCCTGGTTAGAACAAATACATAGCTGATACATTATATTAGCACAAGGACAATAAGCAACAAACAGAGTTATGGTTTTTATTATTTGATAAAAGCCCAAGCCCTATCTATTGTCCTGTCACAGTACATTTGCATAGGATGAACATAATATATACACATGTAGTCCAGCAGAATGCTTGAAAACAAATTAAAAGACAAATGAGAAAAATAAAACCTTTGTGAGTTTATCAGAGAGACTGAAACACAGAATCATAAATAAGTTAAATTGAGGAGGGAGAAGAAGATGTCAGAGTGACCGCTCCATCCTGTCTGAGCCCCCGAGAGAATGAAGACATCTTGAATTAAATTCTGTCAGTTGTGATGGGGGCCAAAATGGCCTTTTGGTTCCTGGAATCAACTTGGTCAAAAACTTTTGCCACTTTTAAATCTTGGACGTATTTCACTGAAAGCCAAGGGAAGACAGCACTGCGCTATGGTCTTGACTTCTATTAAATATTTACCTTCTGTCAGCCATGAAACAACCCCCTAAAATCTGTCTTACAAGAAGCCATATCGTTTGCAAAAAAGAAAGAAAGGGTTATTTAATAACAGTATGGCAGTGAACAGTGTGAGCTAATTGGATTCACCGACATAAATTGGCCCCATATTTCAAACTCTTCCTCTTTCTGTGCCTTCCAACCCGTGCACATAAGTAAGAAATTGGCCACAGCTATCACTGTGACTGTAAGGTGAGAAATGTAACATGTTGGTCTCACATTAGCACACAGCCCTCTGTCTCCTTTATCCTGCTCAGACAGATCACTACAGTGTGTCTGGTGTACCTTTCTCTCCCCGGCTCTGTCAGCTCTCGTAATTGACTCTTGCAGTCTCCGCTGAGCCGTCCACTACATGGCCTCTCAGGCTCCACACCCAATTACAGGCTGCAGCTCCCTGACGGGCTGAGGTGGATGACCAGGGGGTGAGTAAGGGAGGGAGTGGTGGAGAGTGGTATTATTAGTATTTGATATGGAACAGAGCGAGAACTATAGTTGGGTACACCTGTATTGAACTGGTATAACTCTGCAAAACTATGAACTTGTGATGTTGGTAAAACCATGGCATTGCCACATGCCTACAGTGGCACACAAAGACAAGCAAGCTGCAATGGCTCAAAAGATTTAATGAGGAGAAATGGACAACAAGTTTAAAAACTGCAATCAAAAATACATAATAAAGGCTGAAACAATAAAAAAAAAAACAGAAATGGGGTGTAACAGAAAAAAATGTGGTGCAGAAATAAAAAAAAAAAGAAAGAAGTGTGTTGACAGAAATTGTGCTGCAAACAGACAAAAAAATGTAATGTCAAAAATACAGAAAGACATACAACAACCACCGCCTGGCGCCCAGCCACCACCATTGGACTGTGTCGTCCCAACCACCGCCTGACGCCCAGCTAACTCCATCGGACTGTGTGGTCCCACCACCACCTGGCACCCAGCCACCACCATTGGACTGTGTTGTCCCCACAACCACCGCTGTCTTAACTCATGCACGGCCTGCTCCGACCTCCACCTCAGTGGCAAGGAAGTGTGGACAACAGGAATGCGAGGAATACAAAGGAGA